>NC_142930.1:142937976-143017976 GCF_046866305.1 Octopus bimaculoides
TATATATATATATATATATATATACACGACGGGCTTCTCTCAGTTCCGTCTAGTAAATCCACTCAGAAGGCTGTAGTCGGCTCGAAAACAGATTTGCCGATGGTGCCACGCCGTAGGACTGAAAACCGATGGAGGTGGTTGGGAAGCGAGCTTCATACAACACATATGATCCTATAAAATCCATATGATCAAATTCATGTGATCAAATGGATTTCCTCAGTCCATATACTATTTAGTTCTAAGTTTAGCACTGCTCACAGCTTTCTTCAAACTAAGGACTAATTTTCATTTGGAGTCAATAAACATTATTGCTTGGAGTTTGTCATTATTACATCACATGTTTGTCTAATCTACCTCCTTACTTATAATTTCCTTGCCAACTTTATAATCTGTTACGATATGTCGGGCCATTACTACCATTTCTTTCTTTTTTATCTTGTCTCTTTCTTTTTGCCACTTTGTAAAACGTGATTTTATCCTTTTAACTGTAGTCAGAGAAATGAATGCTGTGTAAGAAGTCCTGCGTGAGTGTTTCTTTATTTCATAAGTTTTGCATAAATTAGACACGTTTACTTATTATTTAAACGAAGTTTGATTTGAATATATTTATTGAATTGTATGAAATATAACGAAATTTCTCTGGAATAAACAAAGAATTTCATGCATATATCATAATTATTGGCATATAGGTTAAATATACTGTTGTGACTTTTCGATAAGTAAACTTATATAGTTGCGGTAGTAAAGAGACCTTGATATGGTAAAGATACATCAAGGCCTCTTGTGTTGTTGTCGTTGCTGTTGTTTTTCTTGTTACGATTGGTGTGTGTGAATTTGTGTGTGTTTCTGTGTGTTTCTGTGCGCTTGTACGTGTGTTGTATGCTTTGCTTTGTGTGTGTTAAGTATAAAACGTTTGTAGGTAACTATCACCATTTGTTACGTCGGGTTATATAAAACAAAGATGAAGAGGATCCTGAAAACATGAAAAATTAAGTACACTTACAGTTGAGTAACCACAAATACGTGAATACGCTTCGAAGCACACCTATACACATGCCATTCATTCACAGAGCGATCTCTGTGTGGTAATAAGTTTGCTTCACAACTACAAGTTGACGGTTCATATATATATATATATATATTAGACGATATGTTAACCACATGAAGGGTTGGATGAAATACAGGTGCAATAGCTTGTATTTCCTTAAAATATCAGGGATATACAAAGCATAGTTTTGAATCATATAAAACAAGAAAAGTATACGGAGATTAGGAAATTAATAATTGTTTATTATTAACAGCCGTTTCAATTAATACAATTTTACACATACATATATATATATATATATATATATATATATATGCATGCGTGCATTAATATATACATAATGCATTCATACATACATCCATATATGTGTGTGTATATATATATATATATATATATATATATATATATATATATATATAAGTCAGTAAATAGTGGGGTTGTGTTAACCGCACGTGGAGAAATAATAGGAAAATGTAAAAAAGCCAGAATGCTGAACTGGGAGCATAATTGAATGAAGATTTTTTCTAACCGGTTTTCATTGCGATGAAGCAAATTATCAAGAAGGAGAATGAAAATGTTTTTTTACAAAGAAGTACAAAAAAGTACAAAATGAAGAAAATAATATATAAAACAATAATATATAAAAAAAATAAATATACCCATACATTATATTGTCTTTGAGCTGTTGTAGTTCAAAGCTCAAAGACAATATAATGTATGGGTATATTTATTTTTTTTATATATTATTGTTTTATATATTATTTTCTTCATTTTGTACTTTTTTGTACTTCTTTGTAAAAAAACATTTTCATTCTCCTTCTTGATAATTTGCTTCATCGCAATGAAAACCGGTTAGAAAAAATCTTCATTCAATTATGCTCCCAGTTCAGCATTCTGGCTTTTTTACATTTTCCTATATATATATATATATATATATATATATATATATATATATATATATATATATATATATATATATATATATATATATATATATATACTTACTCAATTCTCGGAATCTGCTCCATGTCACACAGACACACATGCCTACTCAATATACACAGTCTCTCTGTCTTTCTCTCTCTCTCTCTCTTTCTCTATCTCTCTCTCTCTCACTCTCTCTTTCTCTGTATCATTCTCAATCTTTCTTTCACTTTCTCTCTATCTATCTGTCATACATTCTCACATGCTTACACGTAAATAAATACGAATGCGGATTCTGTAAACTAGGGCAATCTCAGTGGCTTGCAATACTGAATGCTCATCATTGATGTCGTTTCGAATAGTGACGAAGCATCTTTGAAGAACCTAACTGAATAATCGATTGTCATATTCATCACAGACTCAATTAATTAATTGGCTAAATGCTTGAATAATTAGCTAATAATGGTTTCAAATTTTGGCACAGGACCAACTAGTTAACTGATTATAATAAATGAAAGAAAACAGAATCCAGCATGTGTATTACATTAGCATAATACTTACTCGATATACAATAGAAATGTATTACATATGTTTATTCTAAATATATCTACTACACTAGGAATATATTTTAATCAGAATCTATATTCCATATGATGTGATTCAGAAAATAAATCTACCGCAGTTCTTGAATAGTATTCAGATATTTTATTAATAAGCTATGCATTCTTTGATGTCTTTGGTAAATCTATCTTTACAATAGGAAATATATTCAATATATTAGCATTTGCTTTCATTATTCTTCAATGATGGGAATTATTGTGGTTAAATTATTATTCCATTGATAGAACACACCTGTCTGAAATGATAAGCAATTCCTATACGCGACTGATAATAAGATACAACGCCTTGCAATTAATAAAATTTATTGCTCCTCTCTACTGTATTGGCAGAAATTCAGATGAAGGGATATCACTTAATTTTATATTTTGCAGCCACATTGTCATGACAATCGCATCTAAAATTATTTATTGTATATTTCATTATGGTACCTCGTTCAAAATCGTAGCAAAGTTCAGGCAAGTTATTTCGTTCATTCCTAAAAAGGTGAATATAATGGGGGTGTATGAATACAATGTTATAGATTGAAGTAGGTCGGGCCAGTAATTCGTTATTTATAACTGGAATATATCTACTTACGGTCTTCAGAATATAACATAAACGAGTCTCATATGAATTCCTACGTATCACACACACACACACACACACACACACACACACACACACACACACACACACACACAAAATACACACACACAAACACAAACAAACACACATTCAAACACCCAAACATGCATAAAATAATTTCAACGTTGGCTTTCAAATCTCTATACAATTCAATTAAAGACTTCAGAATAAATTCTTGAAAAGTTGATACGTGAAAGATCTGAAGCACTTAAAAACTCATTGTACGTTCATTGTTCGTTTTAAATCTCTTAGCAATTATCAGGCCTGTCACATGGAACGTTACCACTCGTCTTGATCTTGGAGGAAAATAAACGAAAATGCACAACACTGTATGTTATTTGGAGGAAGGAAAATATAAATATACACATCATGAGAGGTATCTTATAAGAAAATTCTAAAATGCTGTCACTTTTGTATTACCCATGGAATATTTATAAGGACTTGCGTTTGCCATGTATTGATTAACGCTTCAATCATTTGATGTGAACGCGTTCGTGCACGTTCAAATTTATAAATATAGATATAAGTGCGCTAGTGTGTGCAAATCCACATCCGTACAAAATATTTGCACGCACACACTCACACACACACACACACATACACACACACACATACACACACACATGCACACACACACACACGCATACACACACACACCACACACGCACACACGCACACACTGTACACCTTGTGTTATATTTTGTCAGCATGTGTGATTTATATTTCTCCCAAAGCAAGAATTATTACAGTTATATTTTTCTGATTTGTCCACTGGTTATTTGACCTATCTCTATTTCATTGCCTTTGCATTTCAACACTTATTCCCCTTCCCATATTCTGTATAGTTTTCTACATTACATTAAAATGCATCATATTAAATTAACTATTTGTAGCGACTATCACATGGGCACATTGCCATCCAAAGTTTCAGTCCTATGTCCAGCAATGACGACATATACAATTCAGATTGAGCTCAATGTCCTGTAGATTTGAGAGTACGCCTATATCCTCTTATTGCATTCTATGCTGAAAATGATGAGTGATTTCATTTTCGGTGATTACTTGCTGATTTTTGCTATAATGTATGTTATGCTCTCTCATTTCCCCCATCTTATCTGCGACTGGAATAGTGAAGGGTAAATGATTTACACTTTGTGTGTGTGTGTGTGTGTGTGTGTGTGTGTGTGTGTGTGTGCATGTGTGTGTGTGCATGTGTGTGTGTGTGCATGTGTGTGAGTGTGTGTGAAGACAGAGAGAGTGAGAGAGAGAGAGGCACAGGCGTGGTAAGGAGCTTGCTTTCCAGCCACATGGTTCTCAGTTGAGTCCCACTGCGTGGCACTTTGTGCAAGTGTCTTCTGCTATAGTCACGGGTCGAACAAAGCTTTGTAAGTGGATTTGGTAGACGGAAACTGAAAGAAGCCTGTCATATGTATATTTATGTATATACTTATATATATATATGTTTTTGTGTCGGTGTTTGTACCTGCACCATCGCTTGACAACCGATTTTGTGTTTACATCTCTGTAACTTAGCGGTTCGGCGAAAGTGACCGATAAAATAAGTACTAGACTTACAATGAAAGAATAAAAGAAGATATGTATATATATAAAATTTTATTTAAAAGAGTTCCAACTTTCTTTGCTTTTTAAGTTTTATTTATATTCTTGTAAAATTAATGTGGGATATAGAATATGGAATATAGAATATCGAATATATAATATATTATATAATATAAAAATAAATGTTAAAGTGAAATGAAGTATTGAATGTCTTATTTAATATATGAAATATTGAGTATTCAATATAAAGAATTAAATATATAAAGGTTAATACGGTCTGTCAGATGAGGACTTGATGAATGCCATTAGGCATGAAAATACGTATTACCCTCTATATATTTAATTCTTTATATTGAATACTCAATATTTCATATATCCAATAAGACATTCAATACTTCATTTCATTTCACCATTTATTTTTATATTATTTATTATATTATATATTCCATATTCTATATCCCACATTAATTTTACAAGAATATAAATTAAACATAAAAAACAGGGTTGGAACTCTTTTAAATAAAATAATATATTCCTCTATACACGACCATACAAAACCCTTTTTTTGTATTTATTTTTATTCACACACATACACACGCACACACACACACACACCCACATATGTATATATATATATATATATATATATATATATATATATATATATATATATATATATATATATATATATATATATATATATATATATACTCTTTTAATCTTTTACTCTCTTACACGTTTCAGTCATGCTGAAGCACAATCGTGCTTCTGATTTTCTCAGGCTGTGGTGTTTCACATCACCACTCTTATATGCGCCTTTGTCCCAGCTCTTGTCCATTTGGCGTATAAGGAAGTTAGATTCCACTGCCTTCGTCTGCACCTCATTTCGGGCTGTTGGTTCATCCGCTGTTCTGAAGAGAAGGATGTCTCGTTCCCTTTTGGAAGACATTTATGTCCACCTTATGCAGATTTCTTAATTTTTGTGTCAGGGCATTGAAAAGCTGTGGGCCTTTGAACCCTAGACTATTGCAGTACCTGGTTCTGAATTTCTGATTGTGTGGGTGGTAACTATGTTTTAATACAATAGCGGCCAGTTCTGGCATTTGTATAGTACTCAATGCCGAAATCAGGTACCAGCGATTCTAGAGTTTTTCATATGGGGAAGGCCACGTAGGATTTTAGTTTCTTCAGAAGGGGCACCATTGGCTTCAACTACCTGACTTCTGTCTCTATCGTAGTTTACCAGCTATGCAGAGGTCTCGTAGCTTAAATATATCATGCCGTGATCTACTTTATCAAATGCCTTTGCAAAGTCAAGGTACATCACGGTGGCATCTGAATGGTCAAGCAACTGTTTCAAAACCTAATATTATTGTTGTAGGAGTTGTGTAAGGCAGCTATATATATATATATATATATATATATATATATATATATATATATATATATATATATATATGTGTGTGTGTGTGTGTGTGTGTGTGTGTGTATGTGTGTGTGTGTGTGTGTATATATATATATATATATATAGAGAGAGAGAGAGAGAGAGAGGGAGAGAGAGAGGGGAGATAAATACATACATATATATATGCACACACATATATATATATATATATACATATACAACTATATATATGTATGTATACATATATATGTGTGTGTTTATATATAGAAACAAACACATATATGCATACATAATTGTGCGTGTGTGGATCGTATTTGCTTGTTTACTTTACATACACATATGTGTACACACATAAAAACAGAGACATGTGTATTTGAGGGGGGAAGAGAGAGAGAGAGAGAGAGAGAGAGAGAGAGAGAGAGAGAGAGAGAGAGCGAGAGAGAGAGAGAGAGAGAGAGAGAGAGAGAAAGGAAAGGACAGATGGATAGATAGATCACAATAGAGATATTTGGTACTTATAAGCTGCATAGTTTAAAGATTTCCATTTACTCCATATGGAATCACTTAATAACATATTTTTTTATTGTTCTAGCAATCTTTTTTTATAATTGTGATTCATTGCCAATACTGAAACGACAGGGCCATAATTATGATAAATTACTTATACATGTCGCATCTTGAACTTCTCCCCCATCGGAATTTTTATATAATCCTAGACTTTAAAAGACTACTGCTGAAAGAAAATACTCTTCTTAAGAGCCATCAAACCATTAGGAAATTTATTTAGTGTCTGAAAGCTATATCTTGTTAAAGCCATAAATTTACGGATGATATCTTTATCAATGGTGTGTATAATATAATAGCGGATTGGGAATTACTTATGACAGAATATCATAGAAAACAGTGGAAAGTTTACTGCAAAAGAAAGTTATTGCACAAAGCTACATTGACTCAGAGTAGAGAATGTTTTTATGCAAGGAGATAAGCGGTATTGTTTCATATTTTGAATTAGTATTTTATTAAAGAATATATACTTAGGAGACCTCTCCAAGATGAAACTTGTCTCTATTAAAGAGATTTTGTAGCTTTTATTATTCGTGTCCAGAAAACTTTGTCGATTATCATTTAGACGTTCGTTTTCATTAAAAATTACTGTTTGTGATATATTATATTGCTGGAGTAATGTTTGAATGCCATAAGGATGAACTAACTGGGAGTAATACAATAGCGCAACAAATTAAATACATCAAAATTCTTATTAGAATCCAAGTAAAACTCTAGAATTCTAATGGGAGAGAATCTTGAATATATTCAGCGTGGCTGAAAAACAAAACGTTCATATCTCTGTCAACAATTCATTTAATCTTCACAGAGTGGGATTTCACCGTACAAACTAAACCGCTGTTTTAAAAGAATTATTACGCTTGAGATCAGTATGAAGCATCCTTCCGATTACAATCGGAAGCGTAAAAAAAAAAAACAGCTAAATATACTACAAAATAGAATATGATTGTGACTGTGTGGTAAGAAGTGTTCCTCGCGACCATCTCGGGAAATTATATTCTATACCACTCCTGGTTCGTCTAATAATATCTAATAACATCTCAGTGGATTTCGTAGACGAAAAACAAAAGAGGCTTTTCATATAAAAGTGAGTGCACGGGAACCTCGTTATGTTTGTGATTATCTCCTATCAAAGCTTGATAACAGGGCCTGGTGTGTTTGAGCAACCGTTCCTTAGTCGTTCGCGAAAAACATGCCGATAGTAGTAAATTCCATATTTATACAAGTACGGTGAGTCGATTTCTTTGACTAAAGCCATCAAGGCTATTTCCCACTAGGGTGCTTTGCCCCAGCAGTCTAATGAATGACAAAAGTACAAGGTAAAAACAAAGAAGTAAAAGCTATACATGTAAGTACAGTGTGTATGCGCATTTGTCCGTATGTGTGTTAGTGCGTGAGAGTATATGTATATATATATATATATATATATATATATATATATATATATATATATATATATATATACGCATATATTTACTTATGTATGTGCACATGTAGGCAGAAATATTGATACACGAATATATTTACATATGTTTCTATATAGGTAGGTAGACATATTGATTGTTTTATAAATTAGTATGCAACATTTAAGAAATCAAAGACAGACAATTCAATAGATTCTGGAGAAACGGATTTTGAAGTTGTTAAATCGTATTATGATAAATCTAAATAATTTGATAGATTTTGATTATTAATAAAAAATTTTAATAAGTGCTCATACACATAGTAGAATTGGTAATTTATCAAGTTTAACTCGTCGTGTAACATAATCTGAACAAACAAACCATAAATTTATAACAGTAAACAGATATAATATTATTTTGAAACGTTAATTTACACTGATATTTCGGTGGTTATGAACAAATGCATAAATACCTACTCAACTAAACCTGATTGAGCATACATTGTATTATCATCTAATTAAATACACATTCTCTCTCACACAAACGGCAGTATGTGCACATATCTTATATCTTCTATCGTTTGCTTGTTTCAGTCATTCCACGGTGTGCATGCTTTGGAGGGTTTTAGTCGAACAGGAACAAACACACGCACACACACACACATACACACACACACACACACACATACACACACACACACACACACACACACACACAAACAGAGTAAGTATATACCAAAGGTAGTAGAGTCAGCGGTTAGAGTAACCGTCTAAGAGATAAGCATATCGGTTATCACTACCAGTGTAAATTACCTGTGTTATCATTGTGCATGAGTATGCAATCATACTATGCATATAGGATACATGTAATAAGAGAATAAACAAGAGTTTATCAGGAATCAAATTTAAAATGAGGAGAAAATAGAGAAACTTTTGATCAACAAATGAATTGACTATCATCCTTTAAATATTTTTTACTACAAATCTTGAATATTTCACTCTGATTTTGGTCCCTTACCTTTGTATATAGGGATTAGAATGCCGTTTATCCATTCCTGTGACACAGAGGACTCAGTTCAAACTTGACACAACAGGCTATGAATTTCGGAGGAGATGTGATCCCTACTTGCTTTCAGAATTTCAGCTGGAATACCATCCAGCCCAGGAGCTTTGTTGGATCTCAGTTTCCGTATTGACAGTTTTACTTCTTCAATGGAAGGCGCATCGTCCATGTGTTGCATTATCACTCTTTGGGGGATATTATTTATGACATCCATGTTCACTAGAGATGGATTATGGAAAAGTTCCACAAAATGCTCCCTCCATCTGCTCATTATTCCAGGAGGATCCTTAATAACCTCATTTCCGTCTTTTGATTTCAAGGGAACATACGTTGAGGACTGCGGTCCAACAGCTTGTCGCAATACGCCGTACACGTTTTTAATGTATTTCCTTTCATAAGATGCCTGTATTTCCTCAGACAAATTACTCCACCCGGTATCTTTGAGCCTCCTTAATTCCTTTTGCAGTTCTGCTTTCTGCGCTCTGTATACCTTTTCTAGTTTTTCTTTGCCCTTAATGTTTGGGTTAAGAAGTTTTTCATAAGTAGACCTCTTTGTTGCCAGTAGCTCATTTACCATTGCATCATTGGAGTCAAACCAATCTCTATGTTGTTTCCCCTTAAAACCCAGCACATCCACTCCAGCCTTATATAATCCTCGAAAACATTGCCATGAACCTTCAAAATAAATATTACTGCATCTATCCCAAAATTCGCACACCTGCACTGCGCTTTCTTGTACGAACCCTGAATTTGAACTTAGCCCTAACCATTTTGTGATCAGTATCACAATCAGCTCCTCGCAATACTCTGAGTCTACACAAATCCTGTAGGTCAGATTTCCGAGTTAATACAAGGTCAATCGTGTGACCTTGCTTTGATCTTGGATGAATCCAGGTGACTTTATGTTTCAGCTTATGGTGAAAAAATGCGTTCCCAACAGCCAACCCTAGTTCAGAGCACATTTGTAGCAGGTGTAAACCATTTTTGTTCACCTTACCTATTCCATAACGCCCAAGTACATTCCAAGCACTTTTGTCCCTGCCAACACGTGCATTGAAATCGCCGAGCACAACCAACTTCTCATTCAGAGGGACTGAGAGGATACTACTTCTAAGTTCCTCATAGAATGCATGGATATTTTCTTCATTTGCTGAGAGTGTGGGAGCATAGATGGAGAAAACAGTCAGAAAGCTTCCACAAGAGAGAGGGATCCGGAGTTTCATCATGCGGTCATTTATACTTCGTGGTTGTTCTAGGTCTTTCAGTAAATTACTTCTAATTGCAAACCCAACACCACCCTCCCTTTTCTCTCCCTTTGGTCTCCCAACCCAGAACACTGTGAAGCCGGTTGCTCTTTCAACAAGATGATCTTCACCTGAATATCTTGTTTCAGATAGAGCTGCAATATCAACATTAAGACGTCTCAGCTCCTTAGTTACTAGAGCTGTTCTTCTTTCAGGCCTATCCGCTCGATCCAAGAGAGTTCTCACATTCCAGCATGCCAAGTTAAGTAAAACCTTTTTCCTCGCATACTTTTTATTATTGCTTATATTTCTTCGTTCGTTCCTGCTATATTGAACTACCGTTAGCCGCAGTAAACTAACCAGCAGAGAGCGGACAGACAATTTTTAATGCACCTTTTCTAGCACCTTCCCAATATATCCAGGTGAGCAGTGTTCTCCTTAAAAGGGCTGCTCAGACGCAGGATTCTCCACCGAAAACAGCCCCTGTCCATGAAGACATGTTAGCGATATTAAGATAAGAACCCTGCCGCCTTATGTGCAGATTTGTAACTGTATGCTTCCTACCGGTCAAGTCTGCATATGTCGCCACTCCTCCATCGCCACAGGACTTTTCTCTCCTCTTTCTTCTTTCTTCCTCTCCTCTCTTGCCCTTCTCACACCTTTTTCGTTCCTCCCCCATCCATCCTTCCCCCTCCTCTCTCTCTCTTTCTTTTCCCTAATTTTTTTCGGGTCATACTAAGATGACTTTGATTTGACAGTGTTTTGTCTTGTTGGGGACATCTGTACTTCATTGGATTTTAGTGACAAACGCTTGTGCAACACCTTTGCCACTCTCTAGGTCAAAATAGTATAATCCAGTGACAAGCAAGAGCAAGATGACTAGTACTAAGTTGACTGCAGGTTTTATATCAGAGTATCCTCTCCTAGGCTTTTCCTCAAAAGGAGACTGCAAGCCAGCTGTGGTAGATCAATTTGAATTCGGAGTTTTTTCTCCTATACTGGTTGTCCTAACCACGACCTCATAAAAAAATAATAAAAAAAGAGCCGAGTCTGCTCCCACAGAAGTCATGGACCTGGTTTTATGTCGGAGTGTCCTTCTCCTAGAAGAGTTGCCTTCACTTGGCTAATGGGCCTCATCTACCCCACATATTAAAAAAAAAAACAAAAAAAATATAATAAGTACATAGAAAATACATAGAAAAGTCAATATAAAAGATGTATATATGAAAGGAGAAAAGTAATTGCAATGGAGATACATATAAAATATAAAATATATATAAAAAACACATAAATACGGTGTGTAAAAACACATAAAGATACATAAAAAGTAAATATAAAAATATATAAAAAGTAACTATAAAAAAAAAATATATATATATATAAAGAAATGCATATAAAAATATACACACACACAGCACAGCACAACAACACGCGCACACAGAATTTAAACACACACACAGAAACAAACATTGTTGCGTGGACGTTACTACACAGTAGTTCTTACGTCCTTTCGACGAGTCTTATTTTTCATCCCGCAGGATGCCAACCATCACCCCCTCACCAAGCGAGCTTGGTGTGGTTGCCAGTTTAGTCGCCGACGACCCGACCATGAGACAGGTTGTACTGGATTACATGTTACCAGTAGCGCTCAGGAATACTTATAAGAGCGACCTGACATAATATATACACACACAAGAAAAAAATAAAAAGACTAATTTTGTAATGTGTTATTCTTCTTGGAGTTACGTCTACTTTAACAAGACTAAAAGTTAAAACTCGGGTGCTGATATATATAAGAACAAGGCTAACGTTCTCGCCATAAATTTATATATAAGAGCCAATTCAAAACTCTCATATATGAAGTAAAAACTGGTGAGGCTATATATTAAAGGAACGAGCAAACTAAATACAGGAGACTAAGATTTATTTTCAACCGTCAATAAACTTAGTAATTAGTTGTAAAAACAAATTTTAATCATATTCATAAATGGTTTCTGGTTTATAAGATTTATAATCAAAATGTGTTTTGCAAATAATATGTCTACTTTTTATAGAAAAAAAAATAAGTGCAATATTACGAAATTTAGTTAAACGTATAGAAAAATATTTGAAGAGGTAGATACTAAAAGACGGTTAATAAAATAAAAATAAAAATTAGAAATAAAAATATTAAAGATGAGGGAGAATTTACTTAACTTATCTACTGCTAAAACATATATAATCGTCTATGTAATGATATAGAAAAGTTATAATTAATAATATCGAAAAGAGTTGTTTATAATTGTGAAAAAAGATTTAAAAAATAAAGTTAGATTAATGTGTAGTGTAGGGGAGATAATAAGGAGAAACCTGGAGTCTTATATTTTCTTTTTATACAAATATTAAAAGTAAATAGTCTAGCATCATATGTAGATGAATATGTACACGCAAAATTATGTGTCGTACATAGCTTTACACATAAGTTTTATACGTGTGCATACCGATACAACCATATATCCATAAACAAGCGATTTTTGTACATAGAAAAACATTCACGGATAAATACTTACATATACATGCGTATATATATTCGAACATTTACAAACGGATATCAATATATACGATAATTCACATACTCATACGCCATGCACATCAATACCATTGTATATGCCCTGATATATGGAATATTCGGATATATATATATATATATATATATATAGATATGTTCGTAAAAAATGTTTATATGCTGTCCTGAATGTAATATTTATGGGCATATAGGTTTACATAGTTACATATATACATTATAAAAACATATATATACATTATTAAAAGTATAAATAATACAATTTATAATATACACAAAATTTCTTTATAAATATTATAAACATTATGAATAATATCTATTATAAAATGTTAATAAAGTTATTAAAAAAATAGTTCCTAAACTTATTTATTGAGTTGAAAACTAAGTTCCCGCCGATTTTTTTAAATTTAAATTTTTTAAAGGTTTAATAAAAAAAAATAGCTAATTAATTAATAATGCATTCACCCTTGTTGTTTTCAACTTCTTCCCAACGTTCAACAATATTTTCAATACCTCGTTGGTAGAAATCACCCGATTTCGACTCGAAAAGTTGATTCAACGAAGCTCTCAATTCTGCATCAATATTGAACGAAACTTCACGCGTAGCATTTGAAAGCGATCGAAAGAGGTGGAAATCCGTTGGTGCCAAATCGGAGGACTATGGTGGGTGTGGCAGCACTTCCCAGTCATGCGTTTGAATGGCTTCCTTGGTCATATTGGCGATATGAGGACGGGCGCTGTAGTGCAGCAGAAAACTCCACGCTGCCGATTAGGTCTTTTCTCTTGAATAAGCGTGTTGAGTCGTTCCATCTTCTGAACATAGAGTTCCGAGTTGACCGTTTGGTTCCGTTCAAGCAATTCGTGATGCATAATCCCTTCCCAGTCCCACCATACGCACAACATCGTTTTACGCGGATGAAGATCTTGTTTCACGCGCGGTTTCGTTTGTTTACTGGGGCTAAGCCATTCCTTACTTAGCTTCATATTGATGTACAGGCACCATTTTTCGTCTCCAGTAACAATTCGGTAAAGAAATCGAAATCGTTGCTTGTGTCCATGAGCTGAACGGTGACGAGCAAGCAAACCAGCGGAGAATGTGGCTCGTCGTTTTTTTGTTGTTGTCACTTAAATCATGCGGAACCCAAGCTCCATACTTCTGAACCTTTCCCATAGAGTGAAGATGTTTCTCTATAGCAGTGTGGGAGCATTCCATTTCTCTACCAGTTCCCCTGTCGTTTGATGAGAATGTTCGTGCAAAATTTGGTTTAATCGCTATTCATCGAACTGGACGGCCAGAACGAGGTGCATCGTTGAAGCTAACATTTTCATTTTGAACTTGCCATACCAATCACGAGCGGTTCTTTCAGCTAGGGCTCCCTCTCCATACACAGCACTAATGACTTGAGCACCACTTGCGGTGTTAGAACATTGATTAAAAGCAAAAAGGAGTTGTCGAAAATGCTCGTTTTGCTTAACTTGACATTCCAATTTAATGATCTGAAAATAAACAAAAATTAACTAAAATTAACTAGAAAAAAACAAAATAGATTCCAAAATAATTCAAAAATAGAATTCTTGAACGAAATAGATTCGAAAATTAAAAAACGCAATAAATTCCAAAATTAAAAACAAAAAGTGGTAACTTTGTTGCCAACCCAACATAACAACAATTTATAACATTAGTAATAATAATAGAGATTTGTATATGTAGATAGTAGATAGAATAATATGATATTTAGCTATAATTTATATATACTCATATATATACTCATATATATATATATATATATATATATATATATATATATATATATATATATATATAAGCAATGTTAATTCTCTAAATGAAGTATTAACAGTAACTGCACGATAAAGTGTAGTATATTGCCACTTAAGTGTGGCTGACCCCTAGGGGTGGATGTTACTGTTGCTTTTAGCCCCAGGAGGACATCTCCTCCAGCTGGCTTATCGACACACGACTGTGTCCTGTTTGCCAAGGGAAGTTATCCCTCTCACCTCGATCAGCAGCACGAACGTATCCGGATTTCAGGGTTATTTCCCTTCGTCGGCGTTCGACAGCTGATGACCTTGGTGAGAGAGACAAAAACCTGGCAAATTTATATCTTCTTTTCCAGTGAAATTCTTCAATGATATTGAAAAGGTGAAAACAAGCAATGTTAATTCTCTAAATGAAGTATTAACAGTAACTGCACGATAAAGTGTAGTATATTGCCACTTAAGTGTGGCTGACCCCTAGGGGTGGATGTTACTGTTGCTTTTAACCCCAGGAGGACATCTCCTCCAGCTGGCTTATCGACACACGACTGTGTCCTGTTTGCCAAGGGAAGTTATCCCTCTCACCTCGATCAGCAGCACGAACGCTGGAGGAGATGTCCTCCTGGGGCTAAAAGCAACAGTAACATCCACCCCTAGGGGTCAGCCACACTTAAGTGGCAATATACTACACTTTATATATATATATATATATATATATATATATATATATATATATATATATATATATATATATATATATATATATATATATATATATATATATATATATGTATATATACCTCCATACATACATACCAATATATCAACCTACCAACATACGCATACATACTGTATATACAAAATGCACATTTAATAATACCTTACATTAAAGAAAGTGCATATATATATATATTTTATAGATAATAATGTGCATGGATGGGTGTATACAATTATATAATCACAAATGTAATTATCATATATACAGATACACACATGTATACACACATGCAAATAGAAATGTATATAGATATGTTTAGGCACCCATATACATATATACATGATTATATACATATATATATATATATATATATATATATATATATGAGGATAGATATATATAAGGATATGTATATATATATATATATATATATATATATATATATATATATATATATAAAATACAGAGATGCCGCCAGAAACAGTAGCCAAAAGCTCTGTACCACAATTAGGGATAATTTCGAAAGGGAATGAAAAATAAAAATATTTAGCAATCTATTTTCTCAACCATGATTTCAAGCTATATTAAGTTCAGCTATCTTCAGCAGAACAACCGTGATTAACATGTAAACATGAGGCACTACATAGAAAACATGAATTGTGCTTATATGCGTAATTTTTCAAAATTCATCTGCCGCATTTTCCCTTACCTCTTCAACTCCACCCTCCTCACAGGCACCCATCACCGACACTACCATATTACTAATTCCTTCACCTTCACTTCTAGCAACGTCATCTACTGCATCTCCTGCTCTCTCTGCTCTTCTGTATGCATCAGTCAAACGGGACGCCGCTTGGCTGACCGGTTCGTGGAACACCTCCACGACATCCCACTCGGCTCGACACGCCATTTCCGCTCTTCCGGTCACTCTTTACAACACCTGTCTGTGTTCGGATTGTCCTACTACTGGGGCCATCCGGAATCACGACCTCTCCGTGAGCAGGGATAAATGTTCTCTCTTCGCTCCTTTGCTTCACGTGGGCTCAACTCTGTTCCCCTCTTTATCTAACCCGCCACCTCTCTCCTCCTTCTTCTCTTCGTATCACACCTACTTCCTCCCACCCACCTCTCCTCTCTTGCTCTGGCACATACTTCCTCTCTTCACTCCTACCCACCTCGCTTCCACACTCTCCCTCCATCGTCACCCACTCCCACGTTACCCCACCTCCACAAATTCCAACACAACCATCCGTATACATCCCATCCTACCCCTACCCTATCCCTTAGACCTCACCCTTGCTTCTCCCACTCTCTGTCTCTCTCTCTATACATATGGCTGGACACAAAAGGCAAAATTCTTACCATGTGCACATATCCAGATTCCATTTCCTTCTTATCATTTTTGATATAATATACTCTATACTGAAATATGCGAACATTGTTGAAGCCGTTAACTACAGCCAGCGTGGAATCAAACCGATAGTTTGCGAGAAAATATAATCTCACCACTTTACTTAGAGCTAATGTCATTTGCAACGTGTCAATTTCTCAGGTTTCATAAGCAGAGTGTTCCTTATTCTCTTTCTTCTTTTCTTGCCAGTTACTTTAAACATTAGAGTTAAAACAAATATATATATATATATATATAAAGGAAGCATACACATATGCACTTTGTACGTATATTTCTGTAAATATATGGAGACCCATTCGCATTTCTGAGTTAGTGCAAAGAGAGAGAGCTAGACAGAGAGATATGGAGAGCGAAAGAGATGGCTTGTGAGCTGAAATAGGAATTAGATACAGTGAGAAAAGATTAATTGGCCGAGCGGATGCTTCAGGGATTAGTATAAGCTAGTATTACGATAGAGACAGCGAATGGAAATGACCAAGTAAGTACACCGGAACACCTGATAGAATAAGGAATACATTCACATGGGGATGTGAAACCTAATCTACTTACATAACGGCTTTTATTATCAAGTGCTAGTCTCTCAGTCGTGTTTTTTAAGCCTTTTCTCATAGCCCTGATGGCTTACATTTAATACTCGATAAACATACGAAAGTAAAATCAGGCGATGGAATTCAATACATGTTTATATAACTACTGACGTGAATTGAACAGTTAGCGGTATATAGCATTTCTACGATGAACATTCAATTGCAAAATTTACATATTAATTTAGACAAACTTATGTAAATCGACAATGCAAACAAAATTCTACAATCTCTATCACCTTATTCAAAGTGTATTAGTGTAATTAATAACATCATTGCCTTCTAAGCTGAAATACTATTTCATATATCAGACGTGAATGTAGAAAAATGAAAAACAGTACATGCGTACTGACACATTTAGGTGCAACGTCTATGTATATATATATATATATATATATATATATATATCTTTACTCTTTTACTCTTTTACTTGTTTTAGTCATTTTACTGCGGCTATGCTGGAGCACCGCCTTTAGTCAAGCAAATCGACCCCGGGACTTATTCTTTGTAAGCCTAGTACTTATTCTATCGGTTACTTACGAAGAACCGCTAAGTTATGGGAATATAAACACACCACCATCGGTTGTCAAGCAACGTTAGGGGGACAAACACAAATACAAACATACGCACACACATATATATATTTATACATATATACGACGGGCTTCTTTCAGTTTCCGTCTACCAAATCCACTCACAAATATTTGGTCGGCCCGAGGCTATAGTAGGAGACACTTGTCCAAGATACCACGCAGTGGGACTGAACCCGGAACCATGTGGTTGGTAAGCAAGCTACTTACCACATAGCCACTCCTGCGCTTATACTTACCTCACAGCTACTCCTATATATATATATATATATATATATATATATATACATATATATATATATATATATATATATATATATATATATATACATATATATATATATATATATATATATATATATATATATATATATATATATATATATATATATATATATATATATATATATATATATATATATATATATATATATATATATATATATATATATATATATATATATATATATATATATATATATATATATATATATATATATATACATATATATATATATATATATATATATATATATATATATATATATAGTTATCGCCAAGCCAACATGGCAGTCCCAAAATTAGGACGAAAGCTGCCGTGAATTAGCTCCAAGAAGCCATCGCCTCTAGCTAGCTATGTGACACACGAAACCTGTGTCCTTTATAACCTTCGAACAGGGGAGGTCAGCAGTGTCCCCCTTCTGGTTTGGCATCTGCAGACTAGTTTCAGGGTGTTGCCCCTTGTCAATGCAGAGCAGCCAAGCCTTAGCCAGGCGGCGCTGCTGACTATCTGCTCGAAGATAAATAATCTTCGAGCAGATAGTCAGCAGCGCCGCCTGGCTAAGGCTTGGCTGCTATGCATTGACAAGGGGCAACACCCTGAAACTAGTCTGCAGATGCCAAACCAGAAGGGGGACACTGCTGACCTCCCCTGTTCGAAGGTTATAAAGGACACAGGTTTCGTGTGTCACATAGCTAGCTAGAGGCGATGGCTTCTTGGAGCTAATTCACGGCAGCTTTCGTCCTAATTTTGGGACTGCCATGTTGGCTTGGCGATAACTATTAATTTCCAGTACCGCTGCCGTAGTCTCCTTTAGAGAGACTTAGAAATATTAATAACTCTATTTCTGAAAACCAGTGGATAGATTCCACTGAAATTAGATAAATAACCTTCGAGCAGATAGTCAGCAGTGCCGCCTGGCTAAGGTTTGGCTGCTCTGCATTGACAAGGGGCAACACCCTGAAACTAGTCTGCAGATGCCAAACCAGAAGGGGGACACTGCTGACCTCCCCTGTTCGAAGGTTATAAAGGACACAGGTTTCGTGTGTCACATAGCTAGCTAGAGGCGATGGCTTCTTGGAGCTAATTCACGGCAGCTTTCGTCCTAATTTTGGGACTGCCATGTTGGCTTGGCGATAACTATTAATTTCCAGTACCGCTGCCGTAGTCTCCTTTAGAGAGACTTAGAAATATTAATAACTCTATTTCTGAAAACCAGTGGATAGATTCCACTGAAATTAGATAAATAACCTTCGAGCAGATAGTCAGCAGCGCCGCCTGGCTAAGGCTTGGCTGCTATGCATTGACAAGGGGCAACACCCTGAAACTAGTCTGCAGATGCCAAACCAGAAGGGGGACACTGCTGACCTCCCCTGTTCGAAGGTTATAAAGGACACAGGTTTCGTGTGTCACATAGCTAGCTAGAGGCGATGGCTTCTTGGAGCTAATTCACGGCAGCTTTCGTCCTAATTTTGGGACTGCCATGTTGGCTTGGCGATAACTATTAATTTCCAGTACCGCTGCCGTAGTCTCCTTTAGAGAGACTTAGAAATATTAATAACTCTATTTCTGAAAACCAGTGGATAGATTCCACTGAAATTAGATAAATAACCTTCGAGCAGATAGTCAGCAGCGCCGCCTGGCTAAGGCTTGGCTGCTATGCATTGACAAGGGGCAACACCCTGAAACTAGTCTGCAGATGCCAAACCAGAAGGGGGACACTGCTGACCTCCCCTGTTCGAAGGTTATAAGGGACACAGGTTTCGTGTGTCACATAGCTTGCTAGAGGCGATGGCTTCTTGGAGCTAATTCACGGCAGCTTTCGTCCTAATTTTGGGACTGCCATGTTGGCTTGGCGATAACTATTAATTTCCAGTACCGCTGCCGTAGTCTCCTTTAGAGAGACTTAGAAATATTAATAACTCTATATATATATATATATATATATATATATATATATATATATATATATATATATATATATACAAAGTAAAATAAGGATTCAGATTGAATGAGGTACTTGAAAAGATATGCACCAGGTAGTAGAGATCGATAAGCCCGTACTTCCGGTCTATGGGTTATAAGTATCACTTAGGATATTCGAGTTGTGTACACAGGAGAACCAACCCTATCAGTATGTAGAGCCTATGGGGCTGGTCTAAATCACGTGTTTCTTTGATAGTACGTTATATATTCTCGGGTGTCCCGCAAGTCGGAAATCATCTTGATGTATGATAATGAAATGAATAATAACATACGATGGATAAATGTCAATTCATTATAACTGTTTCTTACGCATCTTTTGAATAGTCAAGAGATGGTAGGTAATTTTACAAACAAAAGATTATCCTCAGAATACAGCTAGGATGTGGCTGAAGTCTGACGAGCCCAACTATGAAATGAGTGAAAGACCAACAAAGACGGCCGTTGGAGTAAAGAATATAGTTCTTGAAAGTGTGTAATATGATATCTAAGGTCAGCGACCCGGATGAGATAGGAGTCTGCTAGACTGGTTCTGAGCTAGGCTGGGGTGGGTGCAGGTGATATATTAAAATCATAGGCTTAGGGTAACAAGGAGATATCCTAATATAAATTAAGGATAAAGAAATAATAAAGGAAGCAAAAGTAAGGGTAAAGAAAAATAAAAACATACAAACCAATTTGACATTGGGTCGGAATTTAAGACTCGCTAGCTACCGCTAAAGGACCAAACGATGAGGATAGAGATACAGAGAATTTAGTGGTAATCTGTGGCTATTGGTTGAAGTTTGTAGGAGGGTACGAAAGCAATAGAATATGATCAAACATTTATGGAATTATAGCGTGTGTAATAGAACACTACTTATCATTAATGAGTTTAAAGAAACGTACTTACCATACAGTCACTCCAATTGTTCAGAACATTTCCAATCTAACATATATAAATCCACAGCATGAGAAATTCTGAATAACATCAGGATAACTTTCTTTTATTCAGATATGAATTACAAGCTTTAATATTGTTTCATTGAGTGAAGCTGATTTGAAACGAATTATAGACTATTGTAACTCATCGAAATTGCATCACAAGTGAAAATGTAATGCATGATAAACAGAAAAAAAAAACAAATTGTAAAGCAGTGAAGCTTAGAAAGAATATTAAATGTTGATTAATATCCACATTTAAGGCGGTGCTCCAGCATGGCCGCAGTCAAATGACTGAAACATGTAAAAGTAAAAGAGAACAAAACAATGTAGATGAAATTATAGCAATTGTTTTGATTGAAGAGAAAATGCGATATCCTTGAGATGTGAAATTTCAAATATAAATTTTAGCGCTAATTAGTGTGAATCAAACAACTAAATGAACGCAAGGGAGACAGGTAATTTTGATTATGGTAACAGGAAAATAGTGAAAGAAAATAAAGCATTATAATTAAAATGTGATTTTTTAGAAAGCTCATTTAAAGGTATTTATAGCAGGAGAAATGAATAGCAACAGTAAAGTAAAAAGGAACGAAGCAATGTTATGAAGTGTTTGAATTAATAGATACAATAGAGAAGATAGAAATAAATGCAAAACATTTCATAAGAAAGCAGTCGTGCAGATTCCTTATATATGTGTGTATACGTTTATATATATTTTTAGATATTTATATGCATGGACACCTATATATATATATATATATATATATATATATATATATATATATATATATATATATATATATATATATATATATATATATATATATATATAAAATTAAGGTACTCAGAAACCTGGATGTTTGTACATTTACAGATTTTTATTAATAAAAATCTGTAAATGTGCAAACATCCAGGTTTCTGAGTACCTTAATTTTTTTTGTATATAATTTCTGTACATCACCTCCAAACCTTCAAATATATATATATATATATATATATATATATATATATATATATATATATGTGTGTGTGTGTGTGTGTGTGTGTGTGTACGTTTGTATGTGTGTATGCATGTATGTATCTATGTATGTATGCAGATACATAGATACACAATATATATACTTTTTATTTTTTACTCCTTTATTTTAGTCATTTGACTGCAATAGTTTAGGGTTTCAAGGCCCACAGCTCTTGAATGCCCTGACACAAAAATTAAGAAATCTGCATAAGGTGGATATAATTGTCTACCGAAAAGAAACGAGACACCCTCCTCTTCAGAATACCGGATAAACCAACAGCCCGATATGAAGTGCAGATTCCCTTATACACCAAATTGCCAACAGCTGGGACAAAGGTACACACAGGAGTGGTGATGTGAAACAACCCACACTGAGGAAATTAGAACCACGGTGGTGCTCCAGCTTGACTGCGGCCGCATGGCTAAAACGACTAAGAGAGTAAAATATATATTTTCTTTTATTCTTTCATTTAAGCTGTTTAAGTCGAGCTCAATAATCTAGTCACGTCGTGCCATTTATTTTTTTAGTGATTGATCCTCGTTAAGTCTTGTTTTTGTTTTTTTTTGTAGGGGGCCACAAGGAGAAGCAGTATTTGGGGTGGGGTCATAGGATCGTGGTTTCGATTCCCAAACCGGGCGTTGGGAGTGTTTATTGAGCGAAAACACCTAAAGCTCCACAAGGCTCCGACAGGGGATGGTGGCGAACCCTGCTGTACCCTTCCACCACAACTTTCTCTCACTCTTTCTTCCTGTTTCTGTTGTACCTGTATTTCAAAGGGCCAGCCTTGTCACACTGTGTCACGCTGAATATCCGCGAGAACTACGTTAAGAGTACACGTGCCTATGGAGTACTCAGCCACTTCCACGTTAATTTTACGAGCTGGCCGTTCCGTTGATCGGATCAACTGGAACTCTCAACGTCGTAAGCGACGGAGTGCCAACAAACAAAAACAACGTATATGAGATATACCTTCGTGCATGCGTATGCTTGCATATATCTCTGTGTATTCATATATAATTGCATGTATATATATATATATATATATATATATATATATATATATATATATATATATATATATATATATATTTATATATATACAGATATACATATCTATATTTGTATGATAATATATATATATGTAGAGAGAGAGAGAAAAGAGAAAGAGCATTAGACAGGGGGAGAGAGAGTTAAACAGAAAGACATACAATCAGATAGATAGATAGATAGATTGAGATATGAATGTGGAGGTTGTATGTGGCTTGGATGTATTAAAGAAAGTATATTATATATATATATATATATATATATATATATATATATATATAGAGAGAGAGAGAGAGAGAGAGAGAGATAGATAGATAGATAGATAGATATATATATAGAGAGAGAGATATTTAAATGCGAGCTTTGATTTCATTTTGGTAATATAATTATGATCCACGTTTTTTGGCATTACATTTTTCTTTCCTTTGTAAATTTTCAGATTGTATATAGTTGTAACATATTAGTTGGCTTATTGTGGTCGCATTATTATGGATGTTTTAACCCATGGGATTAAATAAATATTCTCAACAAATTCTTTCTGTTTATATTTCTCATAAATCAGTGTAGAGTGTGAGAAATATTTTGAACTTGTGACTACTGCCAAGATTAGAAGCTCTTGCATAATTTATATTTTCTTCTTTTGTTATACCGAGTATAATTCATCCCGTAAACTTCTTGAGGACAACTTCCAAAGATTGAAATTTATTGCCTATAAATAATGTCCCAAAACACGAAATATTTTTGTGAGATACAAAAGGATTTCGAAAGTTTTGCTCAATCTCGATAACCAGGCGGAGATACAGTTCTGTTTCTCTTAATAGTTTCAATGCAATTTCTGTTGTAATTTGTTATGTCTTAAAGTTTTATTTTTATGTAAGGACCGTCTAGGAAATATTTAGATGCAGTAAGTGTTTATATTATTATAATTGTTCAATACTTTAAAGTAATAGTGTATTGTATCGCATTGCATTATTGCATCCGATATCTTGTGAATTCTTGTGAAATATTATGACAGTTTTCAATAATTAAGTTCACCTAAAGTTTAACAAAGTAGCTGAAATTAATATTGTTGGCATCTTCTTTCGAGAGAACTCTGATCAGCGTCTTTGTGTCGATGGTCACGTAATTTTTTTTAATTTCAGGAACAGTATGACATTCATTATGCTCTATTTTATCTGTTGCGGTTTAAATCCGAATTCGAGTTCAAATCGTTCAGATAGACAGGTAATGAATTGATTGTGAATCTAATACTTTTTTCTGCTAAGGGAACAATTCATCAGCTCAAAGGAATGAACTC
This sequence comes from Octopus bimaculoides, assembly GCF_046866305.1. Lineage (NCBI taxonomy): Eukaryota > Metazoa > Mollusca > Cephalopoda > Octopoda > Octopodidae > Octopus > Octopus bimaculoides. The sequence continues at coordinate 142,962,624 of NC_142930.1, forward strand.
GAATCCAAATCACACTAACAATCCTTTCTAATTTCCTTCCTTTATTAAGATATAATAAACATAAACTATGGGTTGGTTGGATGGTTGGCTGGTTGCTTGCTTAGCAATCCAGTCAAATGTATATCTTAGTTTCCAAACATAAGCGATGATAAATGACAACTACAAATCGCCTACTTCCATACTTTTGTGAAACGTCAAAACACAAGGTAACAAAATTGTTATGATACATGGCCTAAAGGTGACAGGCTATAATAAACACATCTAATTAGAAATTTTTTTTAATGTTGGACTGAACTCTGAATAAGAACCTCTATCTTTCCAATAGAAGCAGGTGTAATCTTCAATTCGCGTTCTAATTAAATCAACTACAACTATGCTAAGTTACATATCTGCTGACCAATTAATCAATTCTCCTATTTATATTATTTTGTGAAATCTCAAATACAACCACCAAGACCTGACGTTTGCATACCTATATCTACAACTGCTTACAAATATTTAAAAACATGAGCGGAATCTGAAAAATTGCACAAATAGCTTTCAGGTTTAAATGTCTTCTATACAATCTGTTTATGAAAAGTCGCTGTACAATGTTATTATCATTCAAAAGAGCGCTTCTCACCCAACAAAAATAACTTAGCAGAGATTATAGAATGCCAATATGACATAAAATGGACCACAGTTCACGGGAAGTTATGTAGACTAATAATCTGAAGTTACTGTTAAAGATATTCTTGTAAAAGAATAATAAATACATACTCTGCAATGAATATTGAGGAATCCTTGCGATTAATGTAAAGTTGTTTTTATTAAAACGACATATAAACGAAAAACAACACCTTCACGCACGCCCGTACACACACACGCACACACGCATATACATATACTAAGAGAGAGAGAGAGAGGATGGGGGAGAAAGGTGGTTTTGCGTCGACTTTGAAAACCGTAAAGGAAATTGATATTATTTATATCTTTTGTTGCGGATAACAAACATTAGCTGTACCAAAATTAAATTTTGAATATATCTATTTCAAAGAATGAAATTATTATTCTTATTATTATCAAAAATTCAGCGTGAATTTCTTACATACAAACTCATATATATACGGGCACACACATTCTAATACACAGATACACACACATACACAGATACGCAAACACACACACACACACACACACACACACACACACATATATCTATATGTATATGCTAGAATGAATAATATCATTTGGATGATGCCAGGGGATTCAGTCTTCTTACCGTAAATAAATCAATATTACACAAGTCTTTTTACGTTAACTTCAGCGAATTTCTTCAGACTTGCACAAAAAGCAAAAAGAAACTCTCTATTCAATTTACAGCTGACTCGTAAGTTAACTAATTTTCTCAGCTGAAATATGTAGTTGGATAATTCAAAATACAAAATACATCAAATAGTTACGAAGCTGCCGCTTAATAAAATAATTAGAATTTACTATCAAACCAGATTTATCTTTTATACATCATCCGCATGATTATGTAAATGAAATTTTATGCAGTGGTAATTATTAATAAAGTATACAGTGAATGTCTAGCAGAGAAGCATTTAGATAATTCCTGAAAGGATTTTAATTGGATTTTCTCTGCTAAATCTCCTCTTAAGGCGTAGCCTAGTATCTATCGGAAACATTATATCAACATCGAATCCTTCAATACAGTAAACCAGTTGAAAGTCGAGCAGTCACATATGGAACAACTTCGACAGAGCTCTCTACAATTAAAATTGAACATGTACCTACGTAAATAGTAACTAAACCTACCACAAATCGTTACCTACTGTCTGGAAATATGGAATTGTACGTTGAATAAGTGGTTATTTGATAACTACATCTTGGTCATAGGGTACCGCACGATTATTTATATAATCAGTTTATCGAAATAGATCTTTGTGCGTTTCAGCATTACCATGTATATAAATAAGAAATTGTAAGATGTACTCATTTATGAAAAGCCGATTTTTCTTCATATCCATGTGACACCATTCTATCCAAATTTTGGTGTAAAAATGGTTGGATACCGAAATGCAAAAGGATATTCGGAAAACATAGACAACAAGAATTAATTTCTGTCGAAATCTGTATTTCGTAGTGTAAAACTGAATATAAAACATTATTACAAGCAAAGTCGCTGAGCTGTCAAAATCGTTAACACACCAAACAGATGTTTCGCAGCTTTTTCTGCTGTTCCTTGCCTTTTGTGTTCAAATCCCGCCTTTCATCTATAAGGCTGCGATAAAATAAGTTCTAGTAGAACAATTGTATCAACATTATCGACTTACTCCTGCTTTCAAAATTGTTAGAATTGTACGAAAATTGAAGCGATCATTCACAATGGTGAAAATATTAGAGTAATGTAGAAGTTCTTACGTACCCACGCTATCATGTACGCACGTGCTTATGTATTTGTGCATGTATGCATGATCCTATGTATGTATGCATGAATATATGTATGTCTGTCTGTATGCATTGTATGTATGCATCCATGCAATACAAATATCGTAACAGTGTATAAACATTCGAGTGAACGTGAAAAAACTCATTTTGGCAATGGGTTCTCGCAGTACATATAGAACTATATATACTAGCATGTAAATTTTGAGTTAAAAACACCTTCTTGAATAGGGAAAGTTGAAGACCTCCCATGGAGCACAAACCCACATATCCTGTAGACATGTCACACAACATTCAACTTTTTCTAACATCAAGGGATTTTTTAAATACCCAACACTTACATGCTATGATTTATGACTTCATATTTTATTTAAACTAATTCTCAAAAATAGAATGTATGTATATATATATATGTATATATATATATATATATATATATATATATATATATATATATATATATATATATATATATATATATATATATATATATATATATATATATATATATATATATATATATATATATATATACATATATATATATACATATATATATATATATATATATATATATATATATATATATATATATATATATATATATATATATATATACATACATACACACACATGTATATAACCTTAATTATAAATCTAAGACATCTACGATTCACTTCTTGATCGAAAGACTTATATTACATCACGTGTGAAACGGTACATCAGGCATACAAGAATGGTATATATAAAACAAGTAGTATTCCTACCTCGACGGTCCGTGACATCTCATATTTACGTTTCATTGTTCGTCATAGAAAAGAATTATGCTTCGTCAAAATATTTTTAGATTATTCATGTCTGTCCTGAACATTCCTTTGTTCGATTTATGAATATATATTTTGCACAATTAGTTAGCTATTTCTATTTACTGAGACATGATCTCTTTTTCAAAAATGATCCACTTGCATGTAGTGTTTAGCCGAACTTACATCACACAAGTATTCATACGTAAACTCTCTCAATTGAAATGTCAATGTAACAATAAAATAACCATCTGCCTTCGGATTTTAAGTACCGTCTACATTATACAGCTAATAGGAACAATCTTCATACACACACATACACACACAGACACAGGCACAGACACACACACACACACAGACAGACAGACAAACACAGACAGACAGACAAACACACACACACACACACACACACACACACACACGTATATATATATATATATATATATATATATATATATATATATATGTATATATATATATATATATATATATATATATATATATATATATATATATATATATATATATATATATATATACATATATACTTTATCTACATAAAATGTGTGAGCTTTCTTATCAGGTACCACACACACACACACACACATATATATACATATATATATATATATATATATATATATATATATATATATATATATATATATATATATATATATATATATATATATATATATATATACACACACACATATATATATATATATATATATATATATATATATACACACACAAACATACATAAATATACAATTTATTATTAAGTATTGTAGGTGTTTTAACATAATATTGTGTGTGTGCATATGCATATTTGCATATATATATGTATATGTATGTGTGCGTATGTATCTCTATGTATGTTTGTGTACATACGTGTTCGAATGTGTGTATTTGTCAGTATTTGGAGGAGAAACAGTGAATTTAAAATATTATGATATATCATAGTATGCTTCGGCATTTGCTTCAATATTTATAATATATGGAATACATTATTTTCCGAAATGGTAGTGGCATTCATTATGTGCAGGCAGATGCGCTGCGCAAATGGTACAGGCACACAAAGAAAATCGCATACATATATTTGCATGTATATACGTGACATATACATACACACTCATAAACTGAGACATTCACATGAGTGTGCGCGCGTGTGCGCGTGTCTGTGCGTGTGTCTTTGTGTGTATGTCAGTGTCTGTGTGTGTTTATGTATATGTGAGTATGTGTAAGAATACATGCTTGTCAGGTGGTCACTAAAATGCTTTTATGTTTGTTTGTTTTTTATCCTTGATTTGTAACTTCAAAAAACTTGGAATGTCTCATACATTTGAAGTTATTTTGCAATTGTCTCAGAAGACTTTTGAAGTCAACCGCCATATAGGTCATATATGTTGTGACATTACGCCGATGCATATATCTCAGTAGCGGTTTTGATGGAAGAATAAAAAGTATATACATATCAATTAGGAAATGTGAGAATCAGAAAGAAAGATATAGAGAGAGCCAGAGTGAGAGTGAAACAAGGAGACAAAGATTATAGGAAAGTTTTAGTTTCGAAGTAGAACGTTAGGCAGATGTTAACTTGTTTCCAATTTTATTTAAACGCATTTATTCATACTATATCAAATATTAACATAAAGCAAATTATGTCAATTCATGTGTGCTGATAGAATACGGATTTCAAGTAGAAAATATGTTAAATAGAAGAAAAGAAAATTTCATGAAAATATGGTTTACATTAAGCTAACTTTCTATTCAATAGTTTTCAAAATTTCTGCATACACTTTCCTTTTTCAGTTACTTTGGTGTCTACATTTCGTCCATTTATCATATTTATATTGTGCACTTCAAAACTCTCTCTATCCACGTCATGCACTTCTTCCTTCTATTCAACACATACGCGAACATGTATATTTATTGATGCATATACATATCCTTCATATAGATGCGTCCTTAATGTATACATAATAAACTTAAATTAATATCCGTACACGCGTACACATACGGAGGCATATGTACATACCTTCACCTGAATATATGTGTGCGTGTGTATATATATACGCTTACATGCATACATATATGCATGTATACATACATATATATATATATATATATATATATATATATATATATATATATATATATATATATATATATATATATATATATATATATATATATATATATAAATATATATGGTATATATATATGTATATATATATAATGGTTTTCGGCAAGTATTGGGTTTTCGTTCGTGATATGAGGAATAGTTTTATCAACTCTATTGCAGATGCTGCACAGAAGAGACACTTGCTATTTTCTAAGGCTGACTATCCAGTTTGTGGCCAAAGCTTGGTCATGCGCTGCCAGTGCAGTGCTATCCGTCTCTCGTTTTAGTGTTCATTTCATAAGTTAATCCCATCTATTTTCTTCAGCAACTTCCGTTGTTGCTATATAGAATTGATTGTGCAATCCCATCTTGTGTAATTCTTCTTCATGTCATTTTTGTACGTGCTATGATAGCTAGCGATGATGTTAGTGTGAGGTTTGTCGACAAATCTCAAGAGTCTTGCTTAAGTTTCTTGCAGTAGACAGGATTGTACGTTTCAGCAGGTCAGCATTGTGAATCTGAATTGTAATATCCTACAGTCCCTTATGTATTATATGTAGCGTTGTTCCAGTTGCACCAGTCACTAGGGGTAGAATTCTCACTTCTGTGTTCCATAATCAATATTCTACTGGTTAGTGTCCCTATTAATTTCCTGATATTTTGAAGCCACACTGTCGACATCCCAATGCAATCTTTTACCTCCATAGTCATTTCTGCGCTCATATTTTTTTCTGTTATCTTACAACTTTCAATATTCTACAGATGTTGTGTTTGTTCTGTGACATTTACCTCTATCGTATTTTGTCGACATTTATTGTCATGAGATTCGTCCTCGTGACGTACTCCTGCCCGGCTATAATTAGCGCTTTGATTTTGTCTCGTCAGCGACAACCAATATCCATTACTTTCACATTTTCCTGTTATGGCGAGAATTCATCGGGCTGTGGAAGCAATTCGACGTTATATTAACTGCTTATTGTATTATTCGTCAGTCCATTAATTATCTTACTGTTTCAAAAAATTTATGAACATCTCTAGTCGCTGATAGTATTCTTCCATTACTTGGTACAACAGAATTGTTCAACCCAGAATCACACAATCAACGGTGCAAATAAGGTGACAATTAACAATAGAACTATAAAAGAGAATAGATAGAAAATAAAAGAGCATTTGAAAAAGCATGTATTAGCAATGCCAATTTGAATTAATTCCAGCTGCTTGCAAAATCATAACGTAATTAATTATATACATAAATAGAGCATATATTTCTAAGCTATATCATAATAGTTCATTGTATACTCACATGCAAAAATGGCAATTGAATAAATCCTTACGCAGGAAGAGAAAGTATTTGCATATTGAATTCATTCAAATGGAATAATAATTTTTTATTTTCTTCATTTGTAAGAATAAGCAATAATAACTCCTGGTGAAATGGAAATTATTGAAGAGAAAAATGTTTTTGCAAACTTTTCCAGTGATATAAAAATGATAAGATATGAATAGAATATCTTTAAAATAATATATATATATATATGTATATATATATATATATATATATATATATATATATATATATATATATATATATATATATATATATGTGTGTGTGTGTATGTATATGTGTGTGTGTGTGTGTGTGTGTGTGTGTGTGTGTGTGTGTATTGAGTATAAAAAAGATAATTCATTATATATAAATATAACAATATAATACATTTTTAATTTATCTTTTAACTCTTCTTTTCTAAAGAAATCATTAATTTTATTATTGTTATTAAGGTCGTTATTGCCTTTAGGACAAGCTCACATATGCAAGTTACAATGTATAACAGAAAGTTTCAAATTTTGTAAAAGCCCAACAATTTTGGGGGACGGGTTTAGTAGATTATATCGAACCCACTACACAACTGGTATTTATTTTATCGATCTCAAATGGATGAAAAGCAAAATCAACCGTGGTGGAATTTGAACTCAGAACGTAACGACGGACGAAATACCGCTATGCATCTTGCCAGATCGCTGCCTTTTTGTATACATGTATTACCATATATAATATCTTTTAGTATACTCGAAATTAAGTAAATATATAGGGAACACACATTTAGTAAAGAATATATAATTTTAAGGAAATATGAAGCATTTAGAATCTCAACACATACCGATGAAAATTTTACCCCCTCTTAGATTAGGTTTTCACACAACCTCATTCAATCCTCATCGATATCGACATAACTCTTCGCCCCGAATGAGCCTGAGGACAGATTTGAAATTCTCTTCATATCTTTATTTGAATCCAATCTTATGCATGCTCCTTGTCATATATGTGAGACTATCCACCATGCCTTATAGAGTGTTTGTTTTTTTCTGGAAATGGACAAAACATTGCATGATCGCCTATTGGTTGTCGGTTTGGTTCGTTTGGCTGTTCTGTTGATGTAGTATTTTTTTTTTTTTTCTGGTAAGGTCTTTATGGTGTATAATAATTGTAATGTAAGTTTCGCCAAAGGTTTAGGTATAAATTGAACTATTACATTGTGTTGCGGATACCGCGCTCTGATGCAGAATAAACTTATATTAATCTCACTATTCTAGACTGCAGAATACATATTTTTTGCATACACCAGACTTTTTACGAACAATGTCACTTATCTCAGTCTTCATGTGCACTTGATTACTTATAATTATAGTTGTCTAATATTTAATATACATGGACACGTAGTTATATATATTGCATTGTAAATTTGAATTTCAGAAATAGTCCGGTCGATTTTTGTTTCTGTATTAAAGCTATAGGCGAGAGGTAACCGTTGGTAGTTTACCTTTAATGACTGCATTTTATACATTGATACTTTGGGGCTAAGTGACACAACATCCATTGATGCCTTGAGGCAAGAAGTTTTCAGGCATTATTTTCCTCCTGTTGGTAAACTTTTAATCGTTTCTGTCTGTACGTTGTTGACCCTGTTATGGCGGCACAAGCGGAAATGCAGGTCTTCATGCGAACTACAACTTACCGATCGATTATCGATGCCAAGTTCAATGGAATGCCTCCAGGCAGGGTGATGCAGACTTTGTATCAGAGCTTTATGACGTATTTCACATTTTCCTGGGTCCATACCGTTTGTGGCGCCCCCACCGGTCTCCCCTTCATAGGACTGTGTTACGGGTGGGAACAGCTTGATTTCGGTGAATGTGAAGGTTGAAGCGGCGCTGAACCTCAAGCTGAAATGCTGTTACAGTCTCGTTATTATTCCCGCATCTGATATAGGCAAACACGCGATGTTCTATCGTCCACAACGCCATGGATTCACCTCAAAGGAAAAAAGAAAGCAATCTAAGACACCACGTACCGAATGGTACCTCTTGGACATATGTAGCTTCCCCTGGGACTGAGGTAATAGCCATTTCCAAAACGCCCGTCCTCTCTGCCCGACTCTGTATATATATATATATATATATATATATATATATATAAATTATAATATAGGGTATCTAAGTGATACCGCCACGCTGAAAAAATAGCAGTCAAACCTTGACTCTAAACCACAATAAATGTTCATATAGCACAAAGAGCGAAGACGAAGACAAAATAAACTAGTAAAAATAACTGGAATTATCCAGTTATTTTTACTAGTTTACTAGTTTATTTTGTCTTCGTCTTCGCTCTTTGTGCTATATGAACATTTATTGTGGTTTAGAGTCAGGATTTGACTGCTATTTTTTCAGCGTGGCGGTATCTCTTAGATACCCTATATTATAATTTTAAATAATTGTTACCTTTGATGGTTTTTATTCCCATGCTGGCCACTTGATAAAATCAATATTTTAAATATCGATCTTATCCTTATTTATATATATATATAGTGAAGTGTATTGCTTTAACCCCAGGAAGACATGTTCAAACGAAGAGTGCGTTAGAAATACTTAAAGAACACAATAAAAAAATTGAGTATGCCCACCACTCATTAAATGTTCTAATGCAGAACGTGTAGCCATAGCAGTAAGTATTGGAGAGAAGAGAAGACGAGAACACCTAAAATATCGAGTTTGAAAACAAAATATTCAGCAAGAGATTAAGTGTAACAAACCAGAAATTTGTAAGATATGAGACCTAAACCGGGAGTTTCAAAATAATCATACGAAAAATAACATTACGTAAGAAACTTAAAAAGAGAAGAAGTTGAACAGGACATCAAATTCAAATTCATCAGAATGGCTAATGCAAGAGTAAAGAATATCTTTATTAAAATCAGCACAATGTGATGACGCTAGAGTTTATAGACGAACTATATCTCTTGTTCAACGGTTCATGATATACGAATAGTTTGATAGCAATAAATCCCTAACCTATGAACAGAAGAGTAGGAAACAATGGATTCATATGGTTGTAAACAACATAAGCAACAGGAGGGAAGAAGAATGCGGGCAGAAAAAGAATTACATGTCTTAATAAAGCGAGAAAACTTATGTCGATATACCACATACGAACAGACACATGATTTCTTGGCACAATGCGGTGTATAAATTGTCAGTTGTATTTGTTCGCTTCATGACTAGTAGTATGTAAAACTGGGAAAATAAGTGTTAGTAAATGACTTAAAAGCTTTCTACAATCTGAAATATATATAAGAATGCGATTATTTTAAAGACAAGTTTTCACTGCATTCGTTCTGTCTGACACTATTTGAAATAAGAATTTAATTTTACATGGAGTGACTCGAATTTCAAGGGGATATTATCAGTAGAATTTTCTATGCGCATGATATATTTTCCATGACTGTAGAGATGTATGATGTTCAGAGGGAATGAACATACTTGGTATGCTAGAATGGAAGAAGTAATCTAAAGCGATGGATTAGTATGATTTTAAAGGGTGACTTCATCCTTGGAAAAGATCATGTCAGTAATTGTAGCCGTAGACGTTACAACTTCAAACTGCTGAAATATGTAAATGATCAAAACATATAAGCAAAAAATAATAAATTTATAGTAGCTTTATATATCTAACACATATGTATTTATCACGACGTATTGTTCGTGGCGATATACTAAACGAGTGTAATTTCACACGACACGTGAGCAGCAGCTACATGCGTAGGCACAAAAAGTACCCTTTATTTATAAGGAGAACATAAATATTTAGGTATCCAACTAATAGATTCCTGAAAAACCACTTCAGTTATATGTGTCATTTAGTATGCTTGAAATGTATGGAGAAAACTCACGACAAAACATTTTTTCAAACAATTAATGAAAAAGTAAGAACAAAGAGTAGACGGGGATAATTCCCTGAAATAGGTAAACATGGCTGTGGGAAACAGTGAATCTAGTTTCAAAATCCACAAAAGAAAGGGGAGTGTGAAGGCATGATAACTTGGGTTCAGAAATAGTGTCATACACGGAGATATCAGAGGCATACTCCGAAGAAAATATCAACTTGGTGTGTCGTATGCGAGGATCATTGGATGAGGATCATTGGTGAAGAACAAGCTGGGTACCCACATAAGGGGGTAGAATTGATTTTTGTTCTATTCTTAAACGTTACAACTTGAGTGTGATGATGTTCATGATGATGATGATGATTACAATCGTTTGTAATTAAGGCACAAGGTTACACATTTTGAAGGGTGGGGATTATTTGATACGATCGATCTGATCCAATAAAATATATCACCGGGCATTTTGTGTGACATCCTGCCAATTCTGGAAACACACCTCTCTTCACATATTATAAGTGGTTTAAGATCTAATCGCATGAGCAACCAATTTGCTTGGACGAATTAGTGAAGAGCACGGATGTCAGTATTTAACTAGTACTTTATTTTATTGATAATGGAAAAAAGAAATGTAAAGTAGCCTCAGCGGTCAATTTATCCTCAAAAGGAGGGAAAAAACGGAAGATATGACGCTAAGTATTTTGACTGATACTCAAAATGATTCCACCAATCATTTTGCTAGACCTCCTGACGATTCTGACTGTACACTGGCATTAATGGTTTCCGTCACTCTCGCGATGCTGTCAATCAATCGCCCTTAACTTAATAGTGGTTTTTATTGAGACAGAATTCAGTTTGTATGAAGGATGTAGGTTAGTTGATACAAAGAATTACAGTATTAGACTGGTAATTGTTTTATCTATTGCATTGAATGAAAGCTAAAATTAACTTCGACGGAAATTTAACTTTCAAAATAAATGAAAAGCATGATGCATAATGATTTCAAAAAAGCATGTTAAATATATTATTTATGTTAGTAACGTCACGGAACATCAACAAAACAGCTTTAGCTATAAAGAAGTATATCGATCACATCTTATTAAATAGAAAAAAGAAATTCAAAACAATTGATTTTTAATAAGAGACGACAACACCATGCAATGTGCTTATAAGAAAATGAAAATGTTCTAGTAAACTTCAAATTCGCATTTAAATTAGGTTAGTTTTAGTAAGATTAAACCATTTTGCAGAAATAAACAAATAGTTATTCTAAATATTATGAACATATGTAAGCAATGAATTTCTACGTAATCGCTTGCCTGTTCGAGACGTTAACAAAATGTCCCTCTAATTACATCTTACTGCATTAATGTGAACGTTGTGGATTGTCTCACGATTTTCTAACAAGAACCTTTGATGAGAGGCTGGAGGGCCCTTCATCATGAATCTGCTCGGTCGTTTCTTTTAATGCACGACAAGAATCTGTCAATGCCTGTCAATGAGGCTTTGCTCTGCTTGTCAATGACGCTTTCAGCCACTCAGAGAAAATGCAGCTAGATTAAAACTCAAGATAGAATAAGATTTAGCCAAGCAATCAGGCAACTTGTACAGATCCTATATACCAATAATGGTGTTAATTCAAACGACGATTGCATAAATTATTGTTTATAACAGTGGTGTGAAAATTATCACCGAACTAAAATCACAACTCCAATACACAGACAACACCCTCCTCCTCACAGCAAGCTCTGCGGAAGACCACGCTAACAATGCTAAACACAAAGCGTTCAGCAGTAGGCCTCAAAATAAAACGTATGAAAACACAATAAATACAGTAAGAAAACGTAGCACAAAAGCAAACACTGGGAAGTGAGGAAATTTATCAGGTGAAAAGTACATCTTATTTACTTGGACCATACATGAAATATATTCCACGACATGTAAAGTGCAGAGTAAAAGACCCTGGTGGAACGTGTTCTCATCGATTAAAATTTGCCACCCGAACAAGAGTCGGTGTAACAATCGTAACTCTCTTGAATATTATTTTCGGCTTCGCACGCCCTTGCTCCTTCCAAAACTTTCACCATAACACCCTCAAGTGTTTCAGACCCCTATTTTCTGATTTCTCTTTTAATGTTCTCATTCAGTTGCACCAGGGTCTTCAGTTTCTGGAAGTAAACCTCTTTCAGTATCCCCCACAAGAAAAAAATCCTGGCTAGTCAAGTCTGAGGAACATGAAGGCCAGTTGACATTGCTGTAGCGAATGGTTATTCTCTCTCCAAAGCATTGTCGTAGAAACTGTATTGTTTCTTTTGCAGTATGGGCAGTTGCCCCATCTTGCTGGAGCCATGTGTGAGGTCTACTGTGAATGGCCGGGTGCAAAAAGATCTCAGTCATGGATACCTGAAAGAGAGGGTTTACTTCAACAAACCGGAGACGCTGGAAAGAGTACACGCGTGCGAAGCCGAAAATGGTTGCCATTTAAGCGACGTCATGTTTTTCATTTGTGATGTACTGGCGTTGCAAAATTTGACATGTGCGTATTAAATCCCATTATTCTCTTAATATTGTATCAACATTTCATGCATTTAAAGATGATATTAAAAATTGAATCCAGTCACTGACTTTTGAGACACCCTGTATATATATATAAACTAATGCATCCATTTATTGTTCATACCACCTGTCTTAGTCTGTTGGTTTTTTTCGTAAATTCTCCCACATATATATATATACATGCATACATACATACACATATACAGATATATATATATATATATATATATATGTATATATATATATATATATATATATATATATATATATTTCAGGTACACGACACTGCTTTTCCTCTTCCCAGGCTACAGGCCCACACCCCCAACACCCATACTGTTAGGATTGGCACTCTCAACGTCGGCACGCTGAAAGGTAGATCTGGTGAAATTGTTGAGATGCTTGAACGGAGATGCGTAGATATGTGCTGCATCCAGGAAGTAAGATGGAGAGGAGGTTCTGCAAGGTTCCTCACAGGCAAAGAACACAGGTACAAGATTTTCTGGGCAGGGAACACTGACGGGGTCGGGGGCGTAGGAATACTTCTAGCGGAGAAATGGGTGGATAAGGTAATCGAGGTCGTTAGAGTAAGTGACAGAGTACTTAAGATCAGACTAGTGCTTCATCATAGATTAGCTACTGTCATCTCAGCCTATGCACCTCAACCTGGGCTACCAGATGGTCTGAAAGACCAATTCTATGACACCCTCTTGCAAACTACCTCGTCGACGAGTGACAGGGACCTTCTCTTTGTGGCTGGAGACTTCAACGGTCATGTTGGACGTCGTGCTGGGGGCTTCCATGGCATACATGGAGGCTATGGCTTCGGTTCCCGCAACGAGGAGGGAACCAGACTGCTGGAGTTCTGTGATGCAACCAATCTTATGGTCTGCAATACCAACTTCAGGAAACCTGCCAGTCACCTAGTCACCTACCGCTCCGGCAGACACTCTAGCCAAATCGACTACATCCTCGCCAGAAATAGGGAAAGAGGGCGGCTTATAAATGCCAAAACCTACCCTGGCGAAGAATGTACCCCACAACATAGATTAGTAGTTAGCGACTTTGGGATCAAGGCAAAATGGGTGCCCAGAATTAGACAGGCTTGGAGAAGAAGGGTGTGGAAGCTTAAAGACCCTGCAAACGGACAGAGACTTAGAGACAAGTTACTTGAAGCATTTAACGAAATAGAAGGGGATATAGCATCATACAACGTGGAAGACAATTGGAGATTTCTGCGGGACAACCTGTTGAAAGCCACCGACCAGATTTGTGGGTGGTGTAAGGTCCCCTCCCAACCCAGAGTAACGTGGTGGTGGAACAAGGAGGTAGACAGGGCTATTAGACAAAAGAAACAAGCTTGGAAGGACTGGAAGAACGGTGGTAGCAGGGAATTGTACCAATGTGCCAGAAGGGAGGCTAGGCGACAGGTTTATTTAGCCAGAGGGGAAGCAGATAAGGAAAGATTTGCCAATGTTCTGCGCCGTGAGGACCAAAGACTCGAGGTATTTCGGGTTGCAAGACAGTGTAGGAGAGAGAATAGTGATGTTGTAGGAGAGAAATGTGTTCGCATGGATGATGGTACGCTTGCATTAAATGAGGATGCAAAGAAAGAGGTCTGGAGATGCCACTACGATAGATTGCTTAATAAAGAGAATGAATGGGAGAAAGAGAGCCTGCCTTATGTCGACCCAATAGAGGGACCAGCTATCCGAGTTGATAGTACCAGGGTAGATAAAGCAATTAAGAGTATGAAGACCGGGAAAGCCCCCGGCCCATCAGGAATCACTGCAGAGATGCTCAAAATATCTGGCAGTGTTGGCTATAGCCTAGTCACCCGTATTACGAACCAGGTGATACACGAAGGAGTCATACCCTATGACTGGTGTAGCAGCATCATAGTCAACTGCTACAAAGGTAAAGGGGACGCTTTAGATACAAATAATTACAGAGGCATCAAGCTGTTAGATCAGGTTATGAAAGTTACAGAGAGGGTCATAGCCCAACTAATTAGGGAGCGAATCAATTTAGATGAGATGCAGTTTGGGTTCGTGCCAGGTAAAAGCACTACTGATGCCTTATTTCTAGTGAGACAGTTGCAAGAGAAATACCTAGCCAAGGATAAACCTCTGTACCTGGCTTTCGTTGACATGGAGAAAGCCTTTGACAGGGTCCCCCGATCCCTTATCTGGTGGTCAATGAGGAAACTTGGGATAGAAGAATGGCTAGTGAGAGCTGTGCGAGCCATGTACAGAGATGCGGCCAGTAAGGTGAGGGTTGGAAATGAGTACAGCAATGAATTCCGGGTAGAGGTAGGGGTCCACCAAGGTTCCGTCCTCAGCCCCCTATTATTTACCATAGTCCTCCAGGCAATCACAGAGGAGTTCAAGACAGGTTGCCCCTGGGAGCTCCTCTATGCTGATGACCTTGCCCTAATTGCGGAGTCACTATCAGAACTAGAGGAGAAGTTTCAGGTGTGGAAGCAAGGTCTAGAACTGAAGGGCCTTAGAGTCAACCTAGCTAAAACCAAAATCCTAATAAGTAGGAAGGTAGATAAAACACAAACCCCTTCAGGTAGATGGCCCTGCTCAGTATGTAGAAAAGGAGTAGGTAGTAACTCTATAAGATGTACCCGGTGCAAGCTATGGACACATAAGAGGTGCAGCAACATCAAAGGCAGGTTAACTAGCAAGTTAGTTTTTGTTTGTGGCAGATGTTCAGGTGCAATAAAGACTGCAAACAAACAGGAAACAACTTCTATCTCATTCCAGGGTGAAAAACTAGAGGTAGTCGATAGCTTCCGCTATCTGGGCGACCAAGTTAGTAGTGGGGGTGGGTGCGCTGAAAGTGTAGCTGCTAGAATAAGAATAGCCTGGGCAAAGTTTAGAGAGCTCTTACCCCTGCTGGCGACAAAGGGACTCTCACTCAGAGTAAAAGGCAGACTGTATGACGCATGCGTACGAACAACCATGCTACATGGCAGTGAAACATGGGCTGTAACTGCTGAGGACATACGTAAGCTCGCAAGGAATGAAGCCAGTATGCTCCGTTGGATGTGTAATGTCAATGTGAATACCCGTCAGAGTGTAAGTATCTTGAGAGAAAAGCTGAACATTAGAAGCATCAGTTGTGGCGTGCAAGAGAGACGATTGCGCTGGTATGGACATGTGGTGAGAATGGAGGAGGATAGCTGCGTGAAAAAGTGCCACACCCTAACAGTTGAGGGAACCCGTGGAAGAGGTAGGCCCAGGAAGACCTGGGCTGAGGTGGTGAGGCAAGACCTTCGTACATTGGGCCTCACCGAGGCGATGACTACGGACCGAGACCTTTGGAAATGGGCTGTGCGTGAGAAGACCCGGCAAGCCAAGTAAGATCGTTGCCAGTGCCCCTGGACTGGTTCTTGTGCGGGTGGCACATGAGATGCACCATTTTGAGCGTGGCCGTTGCCAGTACCGCCTGACTGGCTCCTGTAGGATTTTCGAGCGAGATCGTTGCCAGTGCCCCTGGACTGGCTTGTGCGGGTGGCACATAAAAGACACCATTTCGAGCGTGGCCGTTTTCGTGCGGGTGACACGTAAAAGCACCCACTACACTCTCTGAGTGGTTGGCGTTAGGAAGGGCATCCAGCTGTAGAAACTCTGCCAAATCAGACTGGAGCCTGGTGTTGCCATCCGGTTTCACCAGTCCTCAGTCAAATCGTCCAACCCATGCTAGCATGGAAAGCGGACGTTAAACGATGATGATGATGATGATGATGATATATATATATATATATATATATATATATATATATATATATATATATATATATATATATATATATATATATATATATATATAAGCAATGTTAATTCTCTAAATGAAGTATTAACAGTAACTGCACGATAAAGTGAAGTGTATTGCCATATTTTTCGGTTTTTAGTCTGTCTTCACTTCATATAAGTTTAATCTCTTCAAACAATCTTTTACTTTCATCATTTGTCTTGGCATTAAAGGTCAATTCTTAATACTATTACTCGTCATTGTTAGGTTTACAGTTGTCTGCACCTTGTTTACTATAATTGTATCTCTGCACGTCTGTACATTGTGTGTTACTGCCATTATACTCTCTTGTGCTGCAGTGCGTATTTATACTCTGCTCTGCGGTGGAGGAGTTATGTTTTCTTTCGATCTTTAGTGTGTCTCTCCATACGTTTTCCTGTTAACCTAAAGTTATTTTTGTTTCTTTTTTGAATGTTTCCTTATATGTTTGGTATATTTATTCTACATTTTTGTGGACCAAAATTCCATTTCATTTTACGTCAGGCTTGGTAAGTCGATTCATTGATATTACATGAGGAATTTAATATTGCTATAAAGAAGTTGTTTATAACCTGCAAGTGGTCAGTTCTGTTGTATGACTTTCTAACACACTTCTTTGTGCTGCTGTTACTTAGCTCTAGCGACTCAATACCACGTTAGATCTTGCAGAACGTATCACTTCATGTCTCTAGTATACTTGAAATATCAAATCTTTGCCATGTCACATGTCACGATTTTTTTCTAACAGGCTAGATTAATAGTCGTGAGTTAATGTCAAGTAAGCAAACAACATTCAATAGCATTTATATTAAAAGTGACACCAAAATTCTGTCTGTAATTATGAGGACAATAATATTCAGTTAATAGAATGTTGAAATTTACTTGCTATTTTTTCTGTGAAGCTCATAGTGGATTTCAAAATCAATATTGTGTTTAGAAGAGGTGTGTTTGAAAATTCAACTTTAATATTGGGAGAGCAATTTTTATAGTGTTACTGTTTAAACTACGGTAGCAAGTATCCTCTTCACCTCAACTTTTATTGATTTGTCCTCGCTTAAGCCATTTTTGTTGCTAAATTGATTTTATTTATTTATCATTATTATTATTATCTGTTGCTGAATCTCTCTTTGAGCTGCATGCGCTCACTGAAATACTGTTATCGTTGAATGCTTTTATATTGCTCAAGAACCCTTCTTTAAAATACAACGGTATAGAATCAAAACATACATCAAAGCTGTAAAAAATCTTACATGTTGACTCTGAATACATTTCTGTTTTCTTTTTTATCGTTTATCTTTAACTTCTTTCAGCTATTGGTCTGTTGATGCTAGGGTATCCTTACCCGTAAGAGTGTAACCGAAAAAAATCAACTTGAATATTTATTTTCTTTTATGAATTTGATACTATTTCTATCGTTCTCTTCTGTCTAAACTGCTAAGTTACGAAGACGTAAACAAAACAACATCGTGTGACAAATGGTGAGTAATGACAAACATAAACATAATGTCACACGCACTCTCACACACGTATTTACATATACGTATATACAGTGTGCTCCTTTCAATTCGGTATTCGATTTCCCCGGTACTGAAGGAGAAGATACTTGCTCAATATGCCACACAGGAGAATTCAATCCGGAACTATGCGGTTGGGAAGTAAACATCTCACCGCACAGCCTCACACGCATTCTGAAAATAAATGGAGTGAGCAACGTTCGTTAGGCGTGTGTAGCTCATTAACAAGTCAGAGAAACTATAGATGTTCGGTACCATTCTGGAGAAGTAAAAAAAAAAAAGAACACGTATTAACTGCAAGATTTTTCTTTTTCGTTTTTTTTTTTGGGTGGGGGCGCCAATCTGAAGGAACAAAACAAATATTCGAAGAAAGGAGCTTCCCCCACTGCACCGAGTGTCCAGTTTATATTCTTGGCATCTGTTTTGGAAGAGAACACAAAAGATAGCGAATCGGTATGAAGAGTGGAAGCTTTACTCAGAAATCTGAAAACAGAAATCACTCTCCCTCCCCTGATTGGGCAGCTAACAATTACTAACAACTTTGTTATTCAGGGAGTAACAAGTATCTGATCGTTCTCAATGAATCAGAGGACAGCTGTACTTATTGAAGCATAACGTCTTTCTCCTTGAATGAAAGACACAAGATCTATTGCGAACACCCATTAAAGAAGGCTCTAATGTTACTGTCATTGATGATGCTCAGGCACACGTATTTTAAAGCATTCTTAGCCAATTTCTCGAAACTGCTGGCTTCGTGCCAAAATTTTATATCAACTTTAGATTATTCAAAACAGTATGTTTCAATTATTTTATACGTTATTAAATTATAATTTTTTTTAGTATTGTCATAAATCGTATGAGTCACATGATACGAGATTAAACCACATGCCATAGAATGTGAACAAATGTGATCTCGCCTTTCTCCCCTGAATATGATGCCAGTCTGTCGCAGGCTACTTTCGCAGCTAAGGCAGTAACTCATATGCAGCTGAGTAGAGTGTAGATCGTGAAATTAATTGTTTCACTCAAGGACACAACACACACACTGGACTGGAAATCGGAACGTCGAAGTTACGAACGTAAGTAGATCAACCTAAAAAGTAATCTACGCGTTTTCACATCTGAATAATACCTTATAATATTGGCTAATTGAATGCATGACTTTAAGGACTGCTGTGCTGTGTAATCCAAAAGGAGTCCTCACTGTGGATGTTATCGAGAAGTGTAGAATTTCACGTGGAGTTTATGACAACATCCATAGAACTGGTGGTTTCTCTAATCGTTCTCGACGAAGTAAGTAAAATAAAATATATTAAAGCAATCGACTAATGCATTTAAAATAACGCCGTTGACTCATTGTGCATAATTTTCGAAGGGATTATTGTATTTCACATTAATTATACTAGCCTCAAACTTCGACCAAAGGATTTTTCAGTTTCTGGTTTTCCGATAAGCAAAATCAGTATTTTTGCCTGAAAGACTGAAAAGTACGGACATGATCGCATCAACTTTGTTAACACTTTTCACTGCCATATCTTTTACTCAGATTCGTCGGATAGTTTTGTGTCAGATACATTGGCGCGTATTCGATGTGGTACAGAATACAATTTTCATCCAGGGTACATTGATCTATTACACGTGAGCACAAAGGCGTATATGTGTGTAAAAAAAAGGAGTTTGGTTCATATATCAGGTCAAGAACTCCCAAAATCATGTAAGCTAACTGCTGTAGGTTACTAAAACATATTTTAACATACCTTTGAAGCGTTCAACAAGAACATCGAAAAATACCTTAGGAACGAGAACCCAGGTTCGAAATTTCCCCAAGACACCTGAAGAAGGCTGGAGGGTATATCAGCCGAAAGGTTGTGTTAACAACAAAAAAGATGAGGACAAACATCCATCGAATTTAAATAATGTTAATAATGTATGTATCTAATTTTTTGTGAATGCGTATGAATTGTAATACACAGTAAATTAAATGAATCCTCCATCGATTTCACCGATGTGTATTTCAGATCTTCATTCAAATGGACAGCCCATTTAGTAAAGTATACGGTATTGAGCTGAATATGCTGCAAATGTGATCTGGAAGTCCATCTGAATTACATAGTGTGCTACTATATCTTGCAATTACTGTTATAATCTATGAAATGGGTGTCAACATTGTTATCTTCGACTAATGACTTCACAAATTTGTGTTGTCTCGATGCAATGTTAAAAGATATTTGAGCCAGATAGCCTGAAGTGAGATTGAAAATGTGATTTTATATTTGCAAAGCAAAGTACTAAGAAACACGGGTATTCCCCCACCTCCATCATTGTAAAAATATATAACTACACAAAAACACAGACATTTATTTATAGGCGTCTGTGATCGTTGTGAATTTATGTACATTTGGATGTGGATGTGTTTGTGTGTGTTCTTTAAGTACATATATATGTATATATTCGAGTACAGAGTTACATTAGTTACACATAATATTTATATATTCACTTTATTACTAGCGTTTGATTTTTATTAGTCTTGTAAACGGAATGATGTGTTAAAAGATAGTAGCGTAAAAGCAAATAAGGCCCAACCGTTATCTTTCCTTTTAATATCAAGGAAACTTAATATAGATTGAGTTCTTTTCCTTCAAAAGAATATTTCCTATTAATGTAATGTGCAAAGTAATAATTTTAAATTATCAAAAGACACTTTGCATACAACTTTCTATAAATTATATCTACAAAGTGATGAATTAAACTTTGCTTAGCTTGTGATTTAAATGATTTTGAATTTCCTGAATAGGTAAAATATATGTGTCAAATTTTCTCAGGAATATAGCAAGTCTTTCAGAAAAAATCTATTTCTGTTTTATTAAAAAGGCAATATGTGTGAAGAATTTCAAATGACATTTTTCAATTTAAACCATATTATTTTTTAATGCAAATGAAAATGATATTAGTTTCTGGTCACAAGACATGAAGCAATGTTTTGCGAAGAAGTATAGTCGATACAATCAACCCCACTGTATAGTTTTAGTGCATAAATAACACAAATTGAGAACAGGAAAACATCTGCCATGAGATTTACATTTATCTAGAGTATGGTCATTAAGATTTAAATATAGTAACGAGGGAAAATTTTCAGTGCACAAAATTTACTATCTCCAATACTTTAATTTGATGTGAACTCAGAACGTGTAAATCATTAGCCACACTTTGTGTATAGTACGTTGTCGCTTAATCCATTTGTCAGAAATTCGGAGAACATGAGTTTTAAAATGGTTCCTGAATTGTGTTACGATTATAGTAAAGAGATTTTAAACTCCTTTTTTCTACAGTAAACTTTGACTGAAAAATCGTTCGAACTAATCTAATTATACCTTTGAAACCTAACAGTGCATGAGATTATTTAATTCTTTCACTGATTGGTGAAACTAAATCACTACGAACGCATCCTCTATAAATATTTCAAGTTTGTCTACCTATTAATCAATCTAAATGGATATGAGGTCTTTCAATATAACCAACCAAACCCGGATTTAACTTAGTTACAATCGATCGAAATGGATATATATTGGCAGCAGCAAATATAATGAAATAGCTAGTTGTACACTTGTCTATTTTAACGACTACATGCTGTAGATAAAATTACCTTAATCGTCCTCATATAAGGCGCAGGAGATAGATAATAGGTGTGATGCAGCACACAGGAAATTAGGTGTAAATCTATAGGAGAGATGTGAGCAAGATAAGGTTTTAGTTGTGTCCCCGTTTGTATTTTCCATGCTAAAAGTTTTTGAAAGTGTTTCAGAATGAGAAACAAGTTTAGCCTATTGATCTCTAGTATTTACGAATGGTCACGACATAGGATGTTGTTGAAGCTGTTTCTTATTTTCAGAAAAAGCACAGCAAGTAATGTAATGGTTTTAATTACAGAAAAAAGGCAACAACATAGTTCACGACAAGAGATACGAAAGTAAAATAAAGACAATATCTTAATGATTGATAATGTAATCCCAAGATATGTTATGCTACGTATACTTCATTGATATAAGAATGGATGTATTAAATTAGTTCTTAAACGGAATATATAGATCAGTACTTATCCTGTTTAATTTCCTTTCCGGCTATATCGTTATTATATATAAACATCTAGATGTCAAGAGGGAAACAGCGACATAGAGATAGATAGATATATAGAGAGATAGAGAGAGAGAGATAAAGAGAGAGAGAAGTGAAATTAGATAAGAAAATGACGCAAACAACGGAACAGATATTAACAAGGTATAGTTGCATAGAAACAATTATGAAATTAACTGAAGTAGTGAGAGGAAAATGGAAAGAAAATGATAGAAACATAAGTTGGTTCCATAATGCACGCGAAGAATCAAGGGATTTGAAATTAACGTAAATGAAATATTCAAGCAGTTGATAAAAATGTGAGAGTTAATGTGGCTGTGATTTAAAATACCGATTACTCAATGCTTCTACAATGAGGCATATACTATTGCATAAAAACAAACATAAGAAAGTAATTTTCAGTTGAATAATTTTTCAACGGCCACTGATTTTTAAAACAAGCATTTGGATATTCTAAGTTCTAGGAATTTAAATTAAAGGCACGTATATTACGTACTGTACATGTGATATTAGTCAATGATTAAGAGCACCATTATAGGGAAAAGTATGTTAATTATATTTTAAGCGGTAGTTTGACTTTCAAGCCTGTATATTCTCTGACGAAGGACAATGATTAAAACTAACATGCTAAGAAAAGTCAGGATTTAGAAATTAACAAAAAAGAACTTCAAACACAAATATAAATAATATTATTAATACGATATAGTGTACGAGAAACATGGACGTGAGAAATGCACTAGTATTTTGAATTTATCTAATGGAGACACGGATAGACAAAAATTAACAAAAATAGTTGCGAATGAGAGAAGTAAAACAATTCCAGAATGAAGTTAGTTTAGGTGGCAGAATCTTAGTGTGATGATTTTTCACAAATATCATAGCTTAAATACATTACATTGCATGTGTTCACTATAAATTCTTGTTAAAAAGTCCTAACAAATATGTATGATACTAATAGTAAAATAAATCACAAACTGCCTCTAAGATGCACTAATAATGTGTAATTGCTGTACGCATTGAATACACGTATGTCCATGAACTATTTGGAAATATAAAACATAATTACGTATGAAACCCGCTAAATAGTGTAATATTAAAATATGTCCTTAAAAATTACCCCTTAAAAACGCTGTTACAAATACTCCATTATATATAAAAAAATCTTGCGGTCGTGAACTACATTCATTTTTTAAAAATTAAAGGTATACCTTTCTTTGATTTAAATGTTTGAAAAATTCATGAGAAATTGACTTGTCGCATTGAACAAAATTTAGTAGAAATAGATTTACGAAATGTTATGAAATTTTTTGTCACTAAGTAAGAGAGAAAGGGCGTAACGCTTCAGCTATAAGAATAAAGAATATATTTCTAAAATCAAGGTTTAGTTGCGACGTCGGCGAGCTGGAAGAAACGGTAGTTCTCCAGGTGAGATGCTTGACTGTATTTCGTCTGTCTTTATGTTTTTGAGTTCAAATTTCGCCGAAATCGACTTTGATGTACAGATTATTTCATCAATTTTTTTTTTAACTAAACACTTTCGAACTTCCGATAATGGTAGAATGTATCACATATAACAGGTTCAACTATTAACGTTTTTGAAAAATTTCGGTGTTTCGTCCGTCTTTACGTTCTGAGTTCAAATTCCGTCGAGGTCGACATTGCCTTACATCCATTTGGGATCTATTCAATTAAACGTACAAACTGTTTAATTTTTGTTTAACTAAACACTTTCAAACTTCGGATAGTGGTAGAATGTGTCACATAGAACAGAGTTTACTCTTAACGTTCTGGACAAAATTTTGTTTTTTTAGTTCTTTCGTCAGAAGTTACAGAGTGACAATGGACAAATTCATATTTGATAAGTACTAATACACGAAACTCTCAACTTTTGACTTACTCTCTAACTTCTGCTGATGATATATTTATGTAATATGTATACACACACACACACGCACACACACACATACATATATATCTATATATATATATATATATATATATATATATATATATATATATATATATATATATATATATATATATATATATAAAATATATATAGTTTTAGGGAAAATAACCAATTTTCAAGAACTCATCGATGAAAATCCACTATCACATATAGAAAAATTAATAATTAAAAGCACAATAAATGAGTATAATATAAAGTAAAGTAAATATCATAAGATAAATATAATAAAAAGATTACACGTGTTTCATAACCAATTTTCAAATAGAAAAGAAATTTAAATCGATTAAAATCAATTGAAATTATCGAAAATAAGTTCTATTCAAAAATATAGCTACTCGTCAGATCGTAAGTAGAACAATAATTAGATATATATCTCAACCAACAATAAGTACCAAATGAATTAATATGAAATACTTATTATATAAAGATAGAAAAATTATTTAAAAAATATCATAATATCAAAATAATAACCATTCAATAATCATCCCTTCATCCATAATAATAACATGTATATTATATACAAAAAAAACATCTTACCTAAATTATCATTGTTTTAAATTATCATTGTTTTAAATACAAGTTGAACGAAGTTTAAGTTTAAAATAATAATGAAGATAAAATTAGTACATATTTAACCGGTGTAATAGTTAAAGCTATACTATTTAAAGCTAAAGACGTTTATTTAATTATGATTAAAGATCAATTGAATAATAGAAAAATACAAGATTATTTATTTCTACAAACGTAATAATAAAAAATATGAATGGAAAAATTATGAATGGAAAGAATTATGAATGAAAAAATTAGGAAAGAAAAAATTATTAAGAATAAAAGGTTAAACTTTATATATATATATACAAAGTTTTGATTTTAAAAAAAACTTTAACGATATTATAAACTATAAAGATTAATAATTAATCAATAATAAAAATAATTAATTAATAATAAAAAATAATCGAAAATATATCAACACTATTCCAATCGAAGTTCTAATATTATGTTGAAATGAAACTATAACTTCTAAATAATATAGTGTTAAATAAGTTATCTATTAAAATAATCTATAAAGAACCAAATGAATAGTATAAAAACAAGAATACATATTATTTTCAAATAGTAGAAAATCTTTAGCAAAGTGAAAACAGTACTTATCCAAATTTTTCCGTAATTCAAACTGAAAAACTAAGACGTTATCTAATAGCTATAGCGTTTTAAGCAAGAGTTCGCGCGAAAATACTACGTTAAAAAAGAACGTTAAAATAGAGAATAGAATACGAAAGCATGAATGAAATAATAATACTTAAATAAATGAATGAACAATTTAAAATTTATATAACTAACAACATAAAAAGAACAAAAAACTATAGTTCTCTTATAAAACATATTAATAAATATTAAATTCTAATATATAATAAATAAATAAAAATATTAATAGTCATAAATTAAATAATATTATGAAATAAACTAAAATACTACTATTGATTTAGTCTTATCAAAATCGTAGTGTCATTGTAATATAAAACCTTAAACTTACTAAAAAAATTAACCTACCAATAAAAACAAAATATAGCTACTAGAATAATTAAATAGATACCCCAACACACACCCTAATACATACATACATATATACATACATACATACACATATACATATATATATATATATATATATATATATATATATATATATATATATATATATATATATATATATATATATATATATATACATATATACATATATACACATATATATATACATACATACATACACACACATATACATACATACACACATATATATATACACTTACATGCATATACAAATATACATACGAATATACAAAATAATATACGTATATACACACAACATACACACATATATACACATAAACACTAATAAAAGCATATACATAAATAAAAACATACATACACATATATACATAAATACACACATATATATAAATACATATAACACATATAGACCAAAACATACATACTACCATACATATATATATATACATAAATATATATCTACACATACACATATGTACCTACCAAAATATACATATAAAACAAATACACTCATACACACATATAAAAATAAAGAATAATATATATAAATACACACTCATCCTCACATGCTCTCAAATATACATATTATATAGATACACATATACAGACATATATACATACACATAAAAATACACATATATATACAGAAAAAACATGCATATACATATACATATATACATATACATATATACATATACATATATACATATATACATATATATACATATATATATACACACATACATAAATATATATATATATATACACCCATAAATATATACACCTACTAATTTATATAGACAAATTCCACACACTCACATATATACTTATACCCATATATATACATATATATACTCATTTACATAAGTACATACATAAATATACATATACATATACACAAAAATACTCATAACTATATATATATAAAAAAAAATATACAAAATATACACACAAATAAAAATTCACTCAAATAAATATATAAATAAGGAATATTCTAAAACAAAACTACACTCACGCACTCACTCACACGCACAATATATATAAATATACATCTATACTCACAAGTATATATCTTTATACATACATGTAAATACAAATATACACTCAATATACACAAACATATATTAAAAAAAAAAAACACATATATATATACACTTAAACCTATATAAATACATACGTAAACATATATACATACACCTAAAAATATACATACTAATGCATATAGACTAAAACACACACCCTCAATATATACATGTACATGCATATACACATACCCATATAAACAAAATAAATAAAAAAATATTAGCTAAAGTTTTTATATAAATAAAGTAGTTTATGTCTACATTTTATTTTTCGTTCATCAAAAGAATTAAGTAAATTATTATCCTTATGAAATAATATCTCTTTAAATTCATTATTACATAAATTACAAAAGTTATTACCCATATGATAGGATTTAGCTTTACAAACTATCTCCCATTTTAAAATATATTTAATATTTTTAGCTCTAAGTTCCCAAATATATTTACTGAGGCCAGTAGAATTAATTAAATTTCTATTCTTAAATGAGTGCATATGTTGAGCTACTCTTCATTTAATTTTATTAGAAGTCGAACCTATATAAATCTTATTTAAATTATAACCATAATGTTTATTTTCATTCAATAATTTCACTATACATTTATACACTACATCTTTCAAATTACATTTATTATTAAAATTACATTTAGTTTTATTTAAACATGTACAATTAATTATATTCTGGTCAACATTATTACTATTAAAATTAATATTAGAATAATTATTAAATTTAAATTTGTAGTAATTATTTAACTTAAATTTATTAAAAGAAGAGATAATATTAGCAACATTATTAGTAGTGGAATAACCTACACCAAAATTATTTTTAGAAAAAATATAATGATATTTTTTTATTATCTTTAAGGAATAAATCAATAACTTTAAAAACTTCATTAATAATGTTAGTTTTAACTTGAACACCGTATGGAATAATTTTACCAGAGTTTGTTCTTATTATAGATATTATTGAATTTATTATTCGTATTATTAAATTTATTATTATCATTAAAAAAATTAAAATATTTAAAATTGTTACCATTAAAATTAAGTTTATGTTTAGGTAATTTATTATAATACCAATTATTCTTATTATTCTTATTATTACCTAAGAAGACATTATCATGAGTATAAAAGTTATGTTTATTAAAAAGGTCATTATTATTATAATTATTATTACTACTATTATAAAAATAATTCGGATTATTAAAAAAGTTTATATTATTAGTATATCCCGCTTCTTGCAGGGCTTTATTATAATAAGGTGCATGTTTTTCAAAAATCTCTATATTAGAAAATAGTAAAGATATTCTCTTACCTATAGTAAAAGTTAAGGATTTTTTAACTGAGGGTGGGTGATTGCTTTTAGCATGAATATATTTAATATTTTCATTAATCCTATGGTAAGGTTGGGTATTACCAGTAGATAAATTAAAATTAGCATCTAAATAATTAACGTTATAATACTCATTATAAATAGTAATCTTTAAACCATTTCTTTTAAAAAAACTATATATTCTCTTCTTATATAATTCTAGTTGTCTATTAGTGCAATTTTTAGTAAGTAATAAAAGGTCATCCCTATATAAACCACCCTCCAATTTTAAGCTTTCAAGTTCAAGTTCAGATAATAAATATATACCTACTAAATCAGTTACCTGTGCTGAATCAGGCGCCCCCATTGGTATATCAAAATAATCTCTGGTATCTTTTCTAGCCCACAATTTATTATCATATTTAATCAATGATTTTCTAGCCATTTTAACTACTTTTACTTCATCGTTAGTCATACCTACTTTATTCATAGCAAAAATTAGGGCCTTATTTAGTACAATTTCATTTATAGAAGAATAATAATTGTCAATATCAATTTGAATAAATTTATACCTATATTTATCATTAAAACTATTAAACCAATTTAAAGTATCTACTGTGGAATTCCATAACTTAAGATAATTAATTCCATTTAATTTGTTAATATATTTATCTAAAATTATTTTACTTAATTTACCTAGATCTGACTTACAAGGACAAATAAGCCTAACTTTAGGGTCAGAATAAAAATTATGTTTATGGTCTTTTAAAGTACTTCTAGGGTGCATCGGTACATAAGGTTCTGTCTTACTATCAAGTTCGTATTTAAACATTATTAATTTAGAGGCCTTATTAATCAAATTTAAAGTATTTTCTGGAACTATCTTATATTTCTTATTAATTTCTTTCTCTAATAAATAATCATATAGTTTGACATCTAGTTTATATAAGTTCCTAGTTTTATCAGATTGTACAATAATACCATCCATATTTCTAAATTGTTTAATTTTAATGGCTAAATTTCTTAAATAATCATTATGTCTATTTGGATATTTATGAAATTTAATATTTTTCACTACTTTCCAAATACTATCCTCTAAAATTTGTAAATCCCTATTATACGGTGGTTCTTTTCTGGATTTAAATTTAGAATTAATGTAATTTAAATTATCTACATCATGAACATTAGTAATATTATGAATATTATTAAAATAAGCTTTCCATTTCATTCTAGTAATAAATTCTTTAATATTATTAATAAGTTTCAAAATATATTCCTTTCTAGATGGTATGGGGATATCCTTCAAAGATGAATTCCAAAACAGTGGCTCAATCCTACCTGTAAATTCCATAATCAACGAAAAATTGAAAGTTAAATACAAACAACAAACATTAATTATAAATTAGAAAATAATAATATTATTAGGGACAAAATCCAAAATTACAGGTAAAAAACTCAATTAAAATCAATTTATAAAAAATTAAAATTATATTGAGCCTTATAGATAAAGTATATATAAAATATATATAGTTTTAGGGAAAATAACCAATTTTCAAGAACTCATCGATGAAAATCCACTGTCACATATAGAAAAATTAATAATTAAAAGCACAATAAATGAGTATAATATAAAGTAAAGTAAATATCATAAGATAAATATAATAAAAAGATTACACGTGTTTCATAACCAATTTTCAAATAGAAAAGAAATATATATATATGTTTATACATATTACATATATGTGTAAAAAAAGTATCATTACGCAATCGAACCAATACAAGATACTCTACCTGGTCATTCGACAAGTTAAAAATAGAAGCCTACCTAAATCACACGCCCATTGTATGTAATGTCCAAGATCATCCCTAAAAAGACGGTTTGCTGTCTTTGAATGTCTTTGATGATACGTTTGCAGTCTCAGGCTTCATTGGAGGCTAAATAACAAGAACATTATGATCAATTTCTATATTAACATCCGCACGATTTTCACTAAGATTTTAAAAATTATAATTTTTTGCATGGAACCAAGTACCCTGACCTCCTAATATGCTAGAAATCCCTACTTTTGGTACGGAGAAAAATAGGGGGGCCGACCCAACCCCGGAATCATTGGGATTTGTTTCATTGAATGAATTCCTGTAACCTCCTAATATTACAAAAGCAGGTTACTTAAGGTGAGCCTGGTAACTTATGGTTTGGAGGTTTTGTTGTATGTAACATATGGTGAGCTATGGTGCAACCAACAACATGGTAAAAATTCCTGCCGTTATTTTGGTATGAATGGGTAATATCAAATAATTCAATCAAAAGATATATTTAAATTAAACATGAAAAAAATTGAAATGTTATCATCACTTACATAAAAAAAAAATGAAATATTTTCTTTCAGTATTTTATAAGGTAAAATCCTAAATTATTAATTGATACATTATCAAATGTCTTATAACAGCAATGCCTGGAAATATCATGGATTACATGGGAAAATGCGAGGATGAAAAGTAATCTTTTTAAGATTACAAACCTGGAAATATACAGGACAGGTTATGACACCCGTAAAAGTATAGGACAAACTATTATTTCAAGTAAAGTAAAGAAAGAGAAACTCTTACTTAAAATATTGCAGCTAAAATTAAAATTTGAATAATTAAAATTAATTTGTTATAGTGTACCGATAACACTATACATATTTAAGTAGAATTTGGCTAATTTACTACCTTAAGTATAGACAAAGGTGACTAATTAGACAAACTTACAAACTAGCCGAACAGTTTTCTACAATAAATTTAAAAGATGAGAACTGTAAAGAGTGATAAATTAGAAGTAGTGGAATTCTTTGCTGCAATATTTTAAGTAAAAACTTTCTTATTCTTTACTTTATTTGAAGTAATAGTTTGTCCTAAACTTTTACAGATGCAATAACTTGTCTTGTACTTTTCCAGGATTATAATCTTAAGAATTTTACATTTCATGCTCACATTTTCCATGTTATATATATAAACGTTCATGTACTTCTCTGCAATACACATTAAAACGTATCTCTTGTATTCTCGTATGTATAATGCGATCAACTATTATGGCTAATTCTATAATTAATATTACGTACTGGATGTTATCAATAAACATATCTCGAAATTTGTGTTCATCAAATGCAATACTTCGCTTTCGGGAAATATTTTACTAACACTCGTAATATAAGCTTCAATATTCCATCATACATGTTAAAATAGAAAGTAATTGCATGTATTGTCTCTAGTATATTTGTTTCCTTTACATTTCTATGAGAAAATAATGTAGGTACGTTTTGCACGAGAACCGGGTGTATTAATTAATCTGATGTATTATATAATACAGTTAAAAACCATGTATTTCATTGAAGCTTGAAAAATATAATTAAAGTCTCACTTGAAATTTAATTATAGATAAAATAGCAAGAAACGACACGCGCGCATATTTAAAGTCGTACACACAAACACACACAACACACAAAACGCACTCACATATAAAAGTGTCTTTAAATATAACTAATTTCTTGTATTGCATCGTCTCAATATATGCTACACATAACAAAGTTGACCAAACTTTACCAGAATATGTTCTCAAAGATACCGTGATATCTTTAATAGACAACACAGTGACAGTGTAACCTTATTTAAAATTTTAGAGACAAATCTGTAGAATTTCTCCTGCTATAAATGAGGATAAAACATCGAAAAATACATCTTTTGTAACTAGAAGCAAATTGAATTAAACACTACTCTGAATGCTCTCTATTCTGTGAGGAGAGGTGACTGCTATTCTCCAAGGCATCGAACTACCATTATTGATACGAGAATCAAAGAGAGCAGGTGTTGAGACATAACTACAGGTATCTTCGTTGTTGCTTCAAGAGAAGATATTTCACATTTCTGATTGTAGATGTTAACTGGATATAATTGATGAGAAGCGAGCTATAATCAATAACACGACTGTCTATTTACATACTCGGATATTTTATACAGAGCTGTAATTGTCAGATTCTATATACAAGTAAGAGTTCTTTTAGAACAACGAAGTGTTATTATTTCTGTAAAGGATGCTTAAAGATTTCGACACTACTCTTTATATACAATAAGTGTGCCAAGATTATCTATGTAAAACATATATTCTAAAATACTTAAAGGGGACTCACTTCAAATATATAATTATTATTGTATTTATGAATTCGCCTTTTCCAGTGTGCAATAATTATGAGGTTTTCATTGCTTCTAGTTATTCAAAATAGCATTACTAATACATGGAACCAGGTTTTAGAGTTTAACATTTAACCCTATCTCCTTGTAAATTATTGAAAATATGAAAGAGCTAAAATATATGAATGGAATGAGAAACCTTTAAATGAATTTGATGTTCATCAATGACAAAGACATTGTCATGTTTAGCATTTGATAATTATGGCAATAATTATATTACTTTGGAGATTGAAATCGATCAGCTGAATTAGTAACATTTTCAACCATAAGATTAAAGTAGTTGGGTGCATCAGCCTAAATCAATCTAATTATTCGACATTGATATTTGTGATATATATATATATATATATATATATATACCAATGACATAAATACCTCCGATATAGTCGGCCTATTCTTTAATCTCATTTTATGTATAGATGTTTACAATTTAGCTCTGCTACATAAAATGTTTTGCCATTAGATGACTACATGTATACATGTTGAATGTTTGTAAAAGGAATGGACAATTAAAATCAGTTGCTTCGCTTGATTCTAAATTCCTACATTCAGTGATAAGTGATGGGTGTTTAATAATTGTTTTACTACATGTAGCAATTGAATAAAGCTGCCTGATTAATATATCTCAGTGAAATACAACTTCCGAAATGAAGATAGACCTCACTGCTAACTCCACAACATAACCATAAACACTCTTAATTATTTTTCAATATTACGCATGTTGTTTATGGATACATACAACATAGTTTATGACAGAAACTAGTGCTAGCTGTATATTCTCGGAGTTGTATATGAAGCTTTTATGAAACCAGTGAGGATGAAAACAACAATTATTTACGCAGTAAGTCTTAGGAAATGATGCAAGGTATTACTTCGTGCGTTATTTGATGACGTTCTCCTTCGGAAGTGTTAAAGCACCACACATGGTGTATATATATATATGTATATATATATATATATATATATATATCAAGAGACAGAGGGAGAGAGAGGGAGAGATGAAGGTAGACAGATAGACAAATAGTTAAGAACAACCCTTTACGCGTTTCAGATATAAAACAAAGTCCTAGAAACTGTGTCCGATATTGATCATGCAGTTTATTGCTATGTACTCCCTCATAAATATATTAAAGATAGATTTAACTGCTGTTGCTTGCTGTTGTCAACTCATTACATATATGTTAAAAATAAGACTAGCTATACAATGATGAAACCAATGGAAGTTTGAAGTTTCATAGATTAGCAATAAAGTTGATGTCATGAAAGTCCCGTCACTGTTTTTGTTGTTTATACTCGCATAATGTAATACCTAGGCACGCAGCGGCAATAAAAGGCATAATTACTACTCCAATCACACGTTAACTTATAGTTGATTATAATACATTTCCATATGTCAGCGAGCAGACAGAATCGATACATGCTGGAGAAAAATGCTTCGCGGTATTTCTTCCAGTTTCACGTTCTGAGATTCAATCCGTCGAGGTTAATTTTGCCTTTCGACAATTCGGCTTCGATAAAATTATTACCAGTTGAGTACTGGGGTCAATGTAATCGACTAGCCCCTGCCTCAAAATTTCAGGCATTTTGCCTGCAGAAGACGGGATTAATAAACAAGTTCCTACGTTTTATGTTTCTTTTGCTCAACGGTAGTCTTTCAAGAAAAATCATTTAAGCTTTAGTATCATTGCTGCCAATGAATTGACACATATGTAAATATCTAATCAAATAATATTCTGGTTTCACTAAGTGACATCTGCTGCAAATCAGATTTCGAAAGAAACTAGAACAGATTTCACTGATTCCAACAAGACACTCTTTTATTCACATGGAATGACGATGTTCATCGTAGTAAGAGCATAAAGTATACGAGGAAAATGCTCGGCGACATTTCGTCCGACGTTACAATTGAGTTCAAATGCCACCGAGGTCGACTTTGCATTTCATCATTTCGGGGTCGATAAAAATAAATACCAGTGCCAATATTTGAAACTATTCTGCTGAGAAAATATGTAACAATATTTTATATCTTTATGTAAAAGATATTTATTCGCAATATGAAAATAGTCTCAATCACATATCAAAGATGTAAATAATTTATAAATGGAAGTAGATGTTAAAATCAGTAAAATTCTGGACAAAGTGACACGCAGTATTAAGTTATGGGACTTCAAGTCATGTAAAATAGTATAG
Organism: Octopus bimaculoides; assembly: GCF_046866305.1. NCBI lineage: Eukaryota > Metazoa > Mollusca > Cephalopoda > Octopoda > Octopodidae > Octopus > Octopus bimaculoides. The sequence goes on from NC_142930.1 coordinate 142,997,556, forward strand.
CAAGAGTCGATGACGTCTCCTACGCACACGCAAGGCTCAATGGGCCATGCTATATCGATGTATGTAATTGATATTTGTACAAGCCATTTCTTTCAAAAAGATGTAGATTACTATTAGCAATACTTTTGCTAAACGACCGTTTGGCCAGAAAACATTACTACACAGAAATAGCGGTTGTATGGCACTAAAAATACAAATATAGACATTTCCCAGGCAAATAGATTTCAATACATATACTTCCAACTTAGGTCTTAGTGCAATATACATGACAGGCAAAAAAAAACAAGCTTATTATTGAGATCAGATTATTCGGCTTACATTTGTTTTGTTTTTTTAATTGTTGTGAAAACTTAGTTACGCCTATCTACAAGTACACTTAAATTGTCTTGAAGAATTTATGCAAAATATAACTTCTGAGACTTAAACCTTTGTGTTTGTTAATAATGTACGATATTACTTGAAATTTAGAGAAAAATGCCTTGGAACTCATGACAAAATGATGTTGTGTGACCAAATGGAACTCTAAAATATATCTATTGCACGATGTACAAACACCATAGCCCACTACAGCCAAGATTATTTCTGTGTAGAAACTACTTAATACACTTGAAAGAAAGCCATAACTAAGCTGAATCTAAATATATAAACTTTAAGTAAGAGCAAATATAAATCAGAAGAAAGGGTCGTTAAAAGTTCATGAAATATTCACTTCTGGCATAATTCTACAGAGCGGGCTCTCTATAAAAAACAACAAAAATTGAGATAAACATAATACTTAGGAGAACAATAACAAAAACAGAACAAAAATCAGCTTTGATGGCTTCACTTAAGATCATGATGAAAAAAATCACGTGATCGCAGAATGTCAATAGTTTCGGCGTCAAACAACTTGACGATGGCAGTCCCAAAAATAATAAAGACTAAATAAATATATCACGAATTATAAGAACTGCTCAGAATGAAGCAAACGCCAACATCTGCAGACCTATTTCGGCGGATATATATTTGGGTTATCCTCCAAGTACATGCATGTATTTTTTTTTATATATGTAAAGACGTGATTTTTGCGCTCGAGCAGTTTTCGATACATGCAAGAATTAGTGGGAAATATGATATTACTGTACTTTACAACTAAGAAAATAAACATCAGTACAGCACATATTGTAGGCAGATAATCGCAATAATTTTATACAGCAATCCTTAAAACTGTTGATTTTGCATCGTTTCACTTGCGCACTAGCGTTACTCATCAGGTTTATTTTTCGGTTATGATATACCATTTACATGAAAATTTCACTAAATATTCATGATTTACCAGTTGCAGAAAAAACATCAAAGTAAGCACACAAGCACACACAGACACACAGACACAAAGAGAATAACAGACAGAATAAACGATACCTCATTGAGAAAACCAGATGTTCAAACAAATACATTAATCAAACAGAACAAGTCGTTCTGGTGTATGAATGCATGTATGTGTGGATGGATGCATGTATGTATGTATGTGTTTATGTATCATGCATGTATGAATGTTTGTAAGTATATATATATATATATATATATATATATATATATATATGTGTGTGTGTGTGTGTGTGTGTGTGTGTGCGTGTGTGTGTGTGTGTTTGTGTGTGTGTATATAGGTAGGAAGTATGTAGGCAAGCAGGTATTAGGTAGGTAGGTTATAGTTGTACACGTGAATGGATAAGTGCATTTATATATATGTGTCTGTGTATGTTTTGGGATGTATATGAATACGCGTATGTCAGTTATACATATGCGTGTGTTTTCATGTGCATGCGTGTGTCTATGTGTATATATCCATTACATATATATGAATACAGAGTCACATGTATACATTGTATCCAGATATATGCATAAATACTTTCACACACACATATAGATACATAGATATAGAGTGTACCATGAATGAATAGTCGTCTAAATTACATAAAAATAGCTTGAAATTTATTCAAATTACGATGCACCAGCATGGCCAAAGCTCTGAGCTGAAGCTAGAAAATAATCGCCATTGCCTTCGATCACGGTCTTTTGGTGACCTCAAACTTTCTTGCAACTCTTCTGGACGGTTTCCTTTTTTAAGTTGGTGAATGCTGCCATAATCTTTGTCTTCCGTTCAACACTGGTGTTACAAGGATTTATATTTACTCTTAACTGAGCCCCACACATAATAACCAAGGGGGTTACAGTTTGGGGCAGTTAGGTGGCAAGAGTTTAGAAGTGATGTGGTCGCAGAAATTGTGTGACAGGCATGACTGGGTTCTCTTGCTTGTGTTGTATGCTGCAGAATCCTGCTGCCAGACATAGGGTCTTCCAGCAGCCACCTTCTTCATTCAGGGCAGCACTACACCATGCAGGCACTTGATGTAGGTCTCCATGTTGAGTCTGCGTTTCTGTGGGAAGATGAATGAAGGTATAACGTGAATTTTCCACGCTGTCGTACCTTAGTAATCACCATAAGATTCATACAACTCTTTGCAAATGCTCTGCTCTGTCCTCAGATTGACACCCAAGCACTCTGAAATGTTCGCATTAGAGCTTACGGTGCGAATACCAATCAGTGGAGCATGCCGTTACCAATTTTCTGGCAGAGTGATTTGCATCATGGTGTTTTTTTCTATCTCACAGACGGTGCCCAACTAATCCTACTACACTGTGGAGTCGAACAAATTAAAAACAACCAAAGCACCGAAGTGAAACTAAAGATTAAAAAATGGCGAAAATTTACCCATTACACCATATATTTTTGCGTGCATATGTGCGCGAGCATTTGTGTGTGCGTATGTTTGTGTGTGTGTGTGTGTGTGCGTGCGTGTGTGCGTGTGTGTGTGTGTGTGTGTGTGTGTGTGTGTGTGTGTGTGTGTGTGTGTGAAAGAGAGTGTGTGACTTTGAGAGTCGGTGATCTACGTGCATAATTTTGCATTCTGTTTTGGTGTCTAAATATTTTGTAATAAATGATATAATTAACAACAAACCCTTTTATTGATGTGTTCGATCAGTGCCACGTAATAAATTTACAAGTAACATACTAAACAGTATGGCGATTTCATAAAGCATAAAGTGGTCTTCATTCCATGAATGAAATTTCATAGAACGTTTGACTGCAAATCAAAATAGTTCCATTGTTATTTATATTTTCTATCACCTGTAACAAACGTTTGGTAAGTTAGTGTTCTGAGTTAAACAAGATAGAGACGGAAGCCATGTTTGAATTTCAAAATTTAATTTCACTCTATTGTTCTGCAAATATTCCTATCAAATCCACTATTGTCTATGTTAAACTTACGAATACTAAATAATAATATATTATATGTAAAGACATGTATAAGGAAGACCGATATGAGTTTATTCTCCTGAAAATTATCATAATCATAATTCTATTTTAGTATTTCGGTAAAATCGGAAACATATAGAATAAAGCGAGATTTTGCTTAGGGGTTTGTAGCAAATAACATCAGCATGTTGATGAATAGCTGTACACTTGCTATATTTCTATATATACCTCCGCAAAGCTTAGTGAAAGATTCTATAGTCAAGCCCAATACATTTGGAACAAAAGCGGATTCCAAAGAAAAAAGATAAAGTTACATTTTGCAGTATAAGATGCCAAGTTTACTTTGTTTTAAATACAACTTATCCGTTTGCAACATGGCATATGCAGCCTTTCGTTACAGCAACAAATAATTCAAAACTACATTTTATTCCATAAATAAAATTTCTGGTAGATTTTTATACACAAAGCCAGAATCCAGAAGCTAATTAGATAGTATTATCAACCGTTATATATTTGGTATTCCTTAAGTCTCTAGTCATCTACAGACAGACAGACAGACAGACAGACAGACAGATAGATAAACTCCGAAAGATATGAAATAAAATATCTTTCACGGTGGAACTCGAATAGTAAAAAAGATATTGATAACATCGTGGAGAAGAATATTAGATTGAAAAATAATCCCTCAACGTTTATTCTTATCTAAATATATTACATGCTATTATTATTAGTGTAGTATATCTCCTATATGTTTAATATCATTCGAAATGTTTACATGTTTATGATGTAACCAAATTCGATTCTCACGAGTGAGACCAAAGCTTCTGCATTCGATTGAGAAATTTGTAGTGTTGCCTATGTAGAATGCTAGAAAGTCTGACGTAGACAGATACTAGTTACTTTGGAGTCACTCAGGTATCCTTCGACATTTTCTGTGGAAGTGGTTGTATAACATAAAAGTCTCTACCATATTATATGCTTGGAATTGGGTCGCTAAATATATTATTTTTTATTATGCGAAAATGTCGTAAGTATAAAACGTTGCTTTTTCAGAAAATGGGAAAATAGTTTCACCATCGCTTTACTACACTTTGACAATTTTTGATATCTTGTACGCAATGCCTATATACATATGTGTGCACGTGCGCGTCTGTGAAGATGTCGACATATAGATAGATAGCACAAGTTATTTTTTGTTATTGTATTATATATTGTTCATGAGTTACATAAAAGTTATGCAATGTGCCCATTCCATTATACACCTTACAAAAATGATTTTAATGTTATAATATCAACAATTGCATGCTATTTCCATTTACGCTGCATCATCCTCTGACCTGTTGTGTTTATTGAAGCATTGACTTAAAGACTATATTTTGTTTTACCAGTGAAGGAATTTTAGCTTACAGTATTTCACTTTATTGTGTGTATTTAGTACTCAATTCTTTTCCGTTTAAACATATATATCTACGAGTATCTAAGTGTTTATATATTTTGGTATCTGTATGTGCTTTTGTACACGCACACACGCACACACATGTCTACACTTATAATATATGTGTGTGTGTGTCTGTACGTGTCTGTGCATGTGTCTATGATAGATCGATAGCCACTATATTTTCATCTATTTACCTCTCTCTTTATATATGCATGTGTTTGTGTGTGTGAGAGAGTGTGAGTGTGTATGTGTGTGTGTGTGTGTGTGTGTGTGTGTGTGCGTGTGTGTGTGTGTGTTTAACAACAGGAGATTTATAAATATTCATTGAATTTTGTGATGAAAAATTACTATTTTAAATAATAACTAACGTATTCTAAAACGTATCAATACCAGTAAACAACAAATAAAATCGGCTTTGCTTTTTAAACTGTATTAATTATGTAAAAATTAAAATTTTAAAATAAAAAAAATAAACTTTCATTTATATACTCTGCGAATTTATATAAAACAGGTCGGAGATTATTGCAAAGAAAAAAACAACTTAATGTGTGTAAAATCAGTTTACAAGTTCATTTTAAAAATATTACGTCTTTGCTTTTATCCATGTTGAATTGTTAAATTAACGTTATCTTATTTGGAAGATTATTTCATTCTCAGACAGAAGAATATTACGTCCTTTTAGTACGGACAGTAACTGATCGATCAATTTACAACGCTCTAATCGATTATATAATCCTTTGATTACCAGCCAATATGCTATAACAACATCTTTGGAGCTATTTCTTTGAAAATCTGATAATACAAACATAATTGATAACGCAACGCATTGCGTGCATTTACTCCCCTGTAGCTGGCTAAACTCGTTTGCAGCCTCGAGTATTAATACTTAGCCGCAGCTAACAACGATAATAGCAAGAAGACATGTATGTAAGTTTTTAAAATGTTTATTGATCAGGCGATTGTGAGCCTATGAAGCCATGCCAGTTAGCAGGCTATTAATTGTTGTATAAATATATAGAGTGTGTGCCAAGAACATAAATAAAGGATTGAAGCACTTACATGATATATTAAGTAGTCTTGAATGACAGATCAGTTTGATCTGAACTCCTTATGCTATTGCTAAGATTATTTAGATATCTAAGATGTGTAAAGTGCTTTTGATGGTTTGGATCAGAATTCCAGTGCGTAGATGTAAAGGGAGGATTCAAAGGACAAAAAAATCAGCATTTAGTTTTATTTATTCTATATTTGTTTTGTTGGTTTCTTTTTACATAAACTAGTCTTATAACTTTGAAAGTGCAGCATTAAAAAAAAAAGATGTTTGCTATTGAAACAAATCGGTAATATGTAGTTAATAACAACTGATTTAGTGATGCATTACAATTTTTACTCCCATAAACACACGAAAAATTATGTGTGCGTCTGTGTCTGTGTGTACGTGTCTAATACGAAAAATAGTAAGTGGCATAGCTTATTTATTATCAGATAGATAATTCAAATTGCTGACATATTTGGATAATCGTTCAACCAACACTAGAATCCTATTAGAAAGAAAATTACAGTGAGACCTCTGTATCCACTTCTTCACAGCTATATTCACATCACCTGCGTCATTGTTGGCAACAAGACTGCCCTTGATTGAACTGAACAGGTGGAAACCAGAGGGGCTGTGTTGTCAATAGAGACCTGCTGACCATCGCCCTTATCTGAGGACGTGATTTCTATTGAACAAATTTCATCGGTAATTTTGAGATTAATGGAAACGGTCTTCCTAATCATTCTGAGTGTCTTAAATATAGCTCAACATTCACAGCAGAACATCAAAGAGAATAATACCATATTCCTCCCTAAATTCCATCGCTTCGATTACTTGTGTTACACGTAGGAGATAGTACATCGTAGGCTTTGAAGAAAATAGGCTACGCCATTCCAGTTACTGAGATTTGCATCCGGATTATAAGGACAAGGCCAAGTTCTATCCTTTGTCGACACACCTAAATAATATCATCTTTAGCTTCAAATGATCCAACATATTCAAGGAGAATTTCACACTTCTCTCCTTTAAATCAGCTATCAGCAGTCTACGTGTGACGCCCACAGGATTCGACCATTTTCTAAGGGCTTGCGATCACAGTAAATTAGTACAAGCTCAGTTTTAAATTAATTTCTTAGCTCGCTCGAAATTGGTATTAGTAGTCATTGTTGATTACACCACACCCGCTTCGTGGTTTTAATTCAATGCCGGTTTCCTCTTCATTAACATTCTGCATTCACCTATTCATATTCCTTTCTCTTCCCAATTGGGTTATCCGCAAAACAAACAAGAAATTGTTGCCCCCTGTGGATGTCAAACACTTGTATTTTTCCGTCTTCAAAAACTCAATGATGGCATAAATGTGGCTGTAAATTATGATCTGCCAGTAATGAAAAAGAAAGTAGAAACTGATATAGAAAAAGTGATATTTTAACAACATGCAAAACGTGGGCGACATATTTCAGTTAATACACCCACCCGTGCATTAATTTGACAGAAGAATTTGTGTGTGTAATAAGTATATATGCAAATGTATACATGTGTGATATGTGTGTATGTCTGTCTGTGTGAGAGAGAGAGAGAGAGAGAGAGAGAGAGATAATGTGTGTATGCGTGCTTGTGTGTGAGAGTGGGTGCGCGTGCACGCGAGTGTGTATTTATATAGAGATATGTATATATGTAGACTCATGCAAATACCAAGTAATCATCACACTCACACACACACATTCGCTCGCATACACATATGTGTGTATGTGTGTATACACATTTTCACATACATACATTAGCCGGACCTATTCCATCTCAATCACAGATTTTTTAATTAATATTTTTCAACTAAAGCGTTTGAAACTTCGAATAATGGTAGAATTTCCCGCGTAGAACACGGTTTACTCTGAACATTTTTCACAAAAATTCTTATTTCGAAATTTATTTCGTGTTAAAATTGCCTTATCTGGGTAATTTCAACCAATCAACGTCGTGTATTCGGTTGAAGAAACTTACTGCTGTTTGCGATAGTAATCGAAGTGGTACAAGTTCCGGGTCATCTGTACTAAATGTCACCACTTTGTTCTATTTGAGAAAACACGATGCCACCTTTATCTTTTCTTCCTTTTTAGTCAGCACCGTGCATTCCTTACTCTTTCCCTCTCCCTTCTATACTATCAACTAGCGAGCGAACTCGTCACTGCTACTACAATTACCATATTTTCTGGTGTATAAGCCGCTATTTGTTTTATTTTACCTTCATGTTTTGATAATGCTACTTTCAGTCTAATAAAGACTTTTCTATTTACGAAATGTGTTTGTTGTTGATCATAGTAAGATAAAATCAGTACAAAAACAATACATCTCATAGCTGTAAAATAAGGCATTTTGAAACTACATACACGACTACAACAAAAAAGCTAGCTGTGGACTCATTCTTCTATAATTTTGTTGTTTTTTTTTAACACCGGCGCGCTTTAATGTGTAGATAAAACACCGATGTTGGGCGAACGAATAAATATATATAAATAGTATTTCTTCCTTTTTTTGTGTTGATTCTTTGGTGGTGTACATTCTGTGAACGGAGTGGTGACATTTAGTAGACATGACCCAGAAGTTGTCCCTCTTCGATTACAATCGCAAACAGCAGTACATTTCTTCAATCTAATACACGTCATTGATTGGTTGAACTTAATTACCCAAATACGACAACTTTAACACGAAATAACTTCTAAAATAAGAATTCTTGTCAAAAACGTTTTGAGTAAACCGTGTTCTACGGGAGAAATCCTACCAGTATTCGAAGTGTCAAACTCTTTAGTTAGAAAAACTAATAATTTAAAAGATTTGTGATTGAAATGGAATAGATCTCATGAGCTATATATTATGAAAACTAACAGGAATAAAATTCAATTGCACGAAAATGCATAATAAAATTATAAAGTTATACCTTGTATAAAACTTTCTAAAATTGTTATTTGTATAACATAGATGTAAAATTAAAACAACTATACGCAACGTTTCTTGAGAGGTGACTATATTATGTATTGAACAATGGAAGTTAGCTGTTTCTAACAAAGTTAATGGAATGTAAGATCGGCCTTGTTTGGATTATAAAGTATGTCATATTTGAAAGGATATTTGAAACAGTACGTTATGTAAGGAGACAAGGTGTATGCGAATTTCTATTTGTTAAGACCGTTGATTTATTGTTTGCAATTTTAAAGTACGAAAAGATATTTTACAATTCTTTTATAGAAATTAGAGAATATAGAAGTAATGTTACGTTACCTGCATCAGTTTAAGGGGAGAATGTCATCTGTCTAGTGCAGAAAATGAATTAATGTTGTATGAATACACGTTACATTTTTGGTAAAAAGAGGTAAATTATATATATATATATACAGAGAGACAGAGAGAGAGAGAGAGAGAGAGAGAGAGAGAGATTGAGAGAGAGAGAGAGAGAGAGATTGAGAGAGAGAGAGAGAGAGAGGGGGGGGGGGCAAATGGCCTTGTAGTTACGATGCTGCCCTTACGATCGCGAGATCGTGATTTCAATTCATAGACCGGGTGGTACGTTTGTTTTTAAGCAAAACACTTCATCGCATATTTCTCTGCGATCACTTAGACACATGACGCGAGGCACATCGTGTTTCCGTTTCGACAACGTTGATTTGTTGGAGAGAGTGAGTTAAGATGTGACACAAACATTTGATCATTATAAACAGATCAATTGTGCAGGTTGTTCAGCAAAGAGTTGAACACTCATACATCGTGTTCGACTGGGATTACATAATGTGTGTGTGTGTGTGCGTGTGTGTGTGTGTGTGTGTGTGTGTGTGTGTGTGTGTTTGTGTGTGTGTGTGCGTGAGAGAGAGAGAACGCTTACAAAGACTGGGATATATGAATGGGATAATGACATATTGAGATATAGATAAAGTCGAAATGTAGTTGACTGTGCAAAATTGCGTAACATAGTTTCAATAGTTGGCAACCATATATATTCTGAATATCAGTGTAGCCAAATTTTGCGAACCTCTTGGAGTATACTTCCTGAAATAACGCTTTTGATTGAATTTAATATAACTGTATTGTGACAGATTTAACATTGCTATCATAATTATTTACGCGAGTGACGGCACCAAATTTGTTGAGATAAAGGATTAACAGCCAATAATATGTTTGTAATTGTTTTATTTAACAAGCATTACCACGAAAGTAAAACATAAACATCAGTAAAAGAATTTCACATGTGTTTTGTGCTCATTGTCAAGTTTCTTTTATGAAAATCACCGAAGTATAAAATATGAGGAATATAAAATTCCAACACAAAGCATATTATGAAAACGTTTTCAACTTTAGCCAATTGAATCTACTAAACATGCTTACTATCCATAACGTATTTCTTTATAATCATGTCAGAACAAAAATCATTAAAATTTGTAGCGGTTTCCACGCACCAATTAAAAGCATCCAACTAAACACTGCATTCTATATATAAAGGTTTTCTATGATTATCGCCACTTTATCATTCTTTTTATTTATTAATACTAATTTCCCATATTACTTTGATGTGAGTTGATGTCACGACAAAAGTTACGTTCAAATTGATAGAATTAGTTTGTTGTTCCGTAATATCGTTTTGTCTCCTATAATTCTCCTCATTTACATAAATCTGCGCTTACCTCTTGGGTCGAACGCTTACATTTCTTTACATACTGTGCATAAAATGCAATACATTTCGAGGAACTCTTTCTATTTCCGTTCACCCAAAGATGTCAGAAATAGCAGCATCTTTTACTCAATAAAACTCTGCTTAAATAATAATGATAGGTTTGGTAAAGTAGTCCAAGATATATAAAATTTGGAGTCGGTCATAACTGAAGCAGTTTTCAACATATCTCTTTTTGATCATAACAGAACAGGGACTAAAATTACAAGCAACAAATTGCTGAATCATTATTAAATAATTTTCACTCTTCTGGTATATATCAATTCAAGACTGATTTCAACGTGAAACAGAGTGAAAATCTTAACTAATTCCAACGTAGAATCAATATATTTACTATATGACAAATTAACTATATTTTTATCCATTTATTAATGACCTAAAACAAAGTGTAGAAAACGAATTTTATTCTTAGAAATTTAATTATGAAGTAATTATAATGAAACGCTTCAGGTGTTCCATATCTCCCTTATACATTATCATCGTAATAATTACTATTACAAGTTCTACGTGGTATTTTGCTAATATTTGTGAAGTCGTACAAACAAAAAGGAATTTAAAACTCATTTAGTGATATATCAGAGCTTAGAAATCTCATTGAAGAACTGACAATTGGAATAATTTACAGAAAGACCTTTTGACTGCAATTACGTCCAAACAGCTTATTTTAATAGATCGAATGTATCAATCTGTTCTCGAGAAAGATTCCTTACATTGTATTTTCGCCATAATAAACGTAATTTAATTCAATTATAAAGCACTTTATATACAACTCTATAATAGACATCATAACAATTATCTGTATACTTTAAACGATTTGTAAATGAAGCTATGCGAAAGTAATACAGAAAACATTTACTTAGCCGTACAAAAATTTATCTTAAATATATGTCCCTCATCCATTATTCCTTTGCCTCTCTTTCTCTCTCTCTCTCTCTCTTTCGCTTTCTCTGTATATATATATATATATATATATATATATATATATATATATATATATATATATATAAGTGTGTGTATGTGTATGTGCGCGCGTGTGTGTGTGTGTGTGTGTGTGTGTGTGTGTGTGTGTTTTGTGTGTGTGTGTTTGTGTAATTTTTAAACAAGAATATTACTGACTGCACAATTTTCGCCACCCAAACAAATACAATGATACAACCCATTTTGGCATTTAACACCAAAAATTTCTCCGTGTAGCATCAATTGGAAAAATACTCACACGCATCCACACCAAGACAAAAATAAGCCTTGCCAATTTTGTGCTAATGAACTCTAGCATATTCTAAGATATATGGATCAAACTTTGAAGCGAAAATGTGAAGAAGTCTTTTCTATCAAGCACAATCTTTTAAATATCATAACGATGATGCATTTTTCTTAAGCCATTTAGATTCACAAAAAAGATACACACATTCGAGCAATATGAAGAAGATTAGTCGTATGAATCCACCCCAGTTCTTATTTTCAAGCCTGGTACATATGCTATCGGCCCCTTTTGTCGAAACGTTAAGTTATGGGGACGTAAACATACACACACCAGTCGTAAGGTAGTGACGGGAGGCAAACCCAACACGAAGAAACACACAACACAAATATATATAGAGTAGTTGGACAAAATAATGGAATCACCTAGCATCATAGCACCATAATTTTGAAATATCGATAAAACCGCCAAAAAGCTTGTTTATTTTTATGTTTTTTTTTAAATTTATTAGTAGCGTTGCTTAATATGTTTTTCCGAAATTGCTGTTTCTTTTCAAATATCATCAGAAAAAGGTAATTAATATTCATTAAAATGACAGTCCTATCGGACTTTCAAAGAGGTCAAATTATTGGTGCTCGTATGGCAGGCGCTAGCGTAATGAAAACAGCCGAAATGTTTGGTGTTTCAAGAAGTACTGTCTCGAAAGTAATGACAGCCTTTGAGAAGGAGTGAAAAACCACCCCGTCGAAACAAAACTCCTGAAGAAAACCAAAACTTTCAGATAGGGACCGTCGAAATCTTATGTGGATTGTTAGAAAGGATCACAAAAGTACAGATCCCACAATTACTGCAGAGCTTAATGACCACCTCGAGAACCTAGATTTGACAGAAATTGTTCGCCGGGAGTTGCACAAAGCCAGATTTCACGAGAGGGCTGCAATCAGAAAACCACTACTTTAAAAAACAAACGTTGCAAAACGTTTAGAGTGGAGTCAGAACCTATCTATCTATCTATCTATCTATCTATCTATCTATCTATCTATCCAATTGTGTCATGCTCTTTTAACATGTATTTTGGTTTGATGGCGATTAATTTCTATTTCAAACTGCTCGAACAATTAAATTCGCGTATTTTCGTAGATTTTCAATTCCTACGTAGTCACTTAGATTATAATATTAAAGCATTGGAATATCCGTCGACTGTATAACATTGAATATATTAGTTACAAACATTTTTAAAGATGAACATGCACAATTGATATAATTTCTCTCAGTAAATTTTATAGAGAGAAGTGTGTTCTCTCTCGAATCCTAATGGATTCGAGAGAGAACACCCGTCTGATTCGAGAGAGAATACCCGTCTGAACACAATGCCAGTCCGTTGCAGACTTATTCGTTCGCAACTGAGTACACAGGAGCAAACATGAAACGACGTGTATTTCTCAAGACCATAACTTCCTTCCAGTCAAAGAATCGAAACCACAATCATGGGATATAAAAAAGAAAGAGTGTGGGGGAAAACTGTTGAACGCTTCTCTGGGCTTGGCAGCGATGATAGATAGACAAGATCTGTAGTTTCATATTCATTTTTGGCATAAGTGCATGTGTTTGATTTTGAAGAGAACACGTTAAGGATATATGTATGTGAAGTAATGAAAGCATTCGCCAAAAAATCGTTAGAAAGGTTTAGCTGGCAATCTGTATGGAAGTGAGGAATTGCATGGAATCTGTTTCTTAGAGATGAAATCAAAGGTGGCCAGGTTCCGAAAAAGATATGTCTCATGAAGTAATTTTTGAAACCCCGACATTGTAGAAAACACTTTGATTTTATTGCGTAAGAAATATTTATCAAACTAGCTTTCGAGCATAATCGATTGGGCGGTTAATTACCTGTTTGGCAGTCTCTTCCAAACGGTGTGATATGTGTTAATATTATAGTTATTCTTAGACGAACAACAGATGGAGTAACTTGATAATTTCGGAGTTCATATATGTACCCTAGTAGCTTTATATATATATATATATATATATATATATATATATATATATATATATATATATATATATATATATATATATATATATATATATATATATATATATATATATATATATATATATATATATATATATATATATATATATATATATATATATATATATATATATATATATATATATATATATATATATATATATATATATAACATAATATAATAAAATTTAATATAAACAGGTACATACATACATAACATTAGTGAGCGTGTCTTTGTGTATATACACAAATGTCACGTAGGTGAGCGAGTATGCTAATAAACGCATCGGAATTAGGTGCAGTTTCCAAGCCACCGAGTGTTTGAGAAGTATTCATAGATGATGCCTATCTTTTGTGTCATATTATTATCCACTTTCTAAGAGGAAATCGTGTGGAACATATATCGACGCACAGAAAATTGTCAGCCCACGTAGCTGACTTTGCTTCTACAGAGATTCTCGTTGTCATTCCATCGGATTGTATACAAGTATCTTCTAGTATTACGAGTGTACATGCACCCAATGTCTTAGATCTATCATCATTATCCTGTTTTTTTGTTTCTTCTTCCATCAGTTGTGTTTCAGTTTCTTGCAGCGGGTCTTTCTGACACCGATGGCAGAGAAACTCACATTGATATTATTATTGAAATAAAAAAAAACAGTTCATTCATTTAAAAAGTCGAGTTATATGAATGAAAAACAAAAGGTTCAAAATTACATGTGGGATAACAAAAGTTTATATGGACAAGTTGGCGCTGGATGTGACTATCAACGAACAATTTGTTAAGTGAACTATGAAGAACATTAAATCCCCAGAGTGAAAATTTCCTCTAAAATATTCACTTGCTTCTTAAGATATTTCTTGGCAACAAAAAACATGATGGCAATGTCCCAAATATATCATACGGACACATATTTTCATAAATTTCATATATAATATTTCAATCTTAAAGTAATATTTTAAAGCATATATTACAACCCCTAGCCAGTGACTTCTAACGACTTGCTTTATATAAGCTGAAAAGCTTTTATCCACTCCAAATATTTAAACAGCACATGCTGAGACGAAATTCAGTACATCATAACGAAAGAATGTATAGATATACATGCACAAATCTTCTTTAATACAATGTTACTCTCAAAACATTTACGTTAGACTGAAATATAAAGTCAATGTAGAGTGCATAATGCTGTGATAAACAAGTTTTAAGGGTGCATTGTGTAAATGTTTACTTTACACAATATTATGTGCATCCTATCATTCGATAAACGTAGTCAGAAGCTGGGTTATATCAGAATACTAGTGAAGTACTTGCCCAGATTCCAAATCCCTATTCTTTTACGGCTTATATACGTGCGTGTGGTGTTTGTATGCACATGCATGCGTATGTATGTATGTATGTATGTATATATATATATATATATATATTCTTCTACTTCCTCCCTTTGTTTCTCCCTCTACCACTCTCTCTCTCTTCCCCTCGTTCTTCCTCTTTACTACTACGTATCTCGCTTTACCCCTCTCGTTCTTCTTCTGTTACTACTACGTATCTCTTTTTTCCCCCTCGTACTTCCTCTCTTTCTCTTTTCCTCTCGTTGCTCACCTATTCTTCTACTTCCTCCCTTTGTTTCTCCCTCTACCACTCTCTCTCTCTCTTCCCCTTACACCGGCATGGTCACATGCTTCCGGTCAATAATCCTTTTCTTCCTTGGCTATCGCCGAGCAAACACGCGAACTACTCTGTCCCTTTCAAGTGTGTGCCTCACAGCGTTCATGCACACATAATTTTTCTCGTCTGGCCGTAAAGCCTTTTCTGTTTGTTTTCCTGTCTTGTTTTTTGTCCGCCACTACATTCCTCCATGGCAAGATTTAATTTGTGTATACAAATTTAATTTGCGGTCCATGGGAAGAGCCGTTTTAACGATGCGTCCTGCCCAGCTCTTCGAAACGCCGGTGTTAAAACGGGGGTAGCTGATGAAGTAGAATGTTCTCTATGTGGCTTGCGTGTTTTCTCGTCTCTGTTTTGTTTGCAATGTCCTGTACCCAGATATGCACCTATACATACAGGTGGACGTCGGTATGCACATACCTGTACGTATATATGCATATACTCATTTACTATTTGTTTATTTATGTATATATATATATATATATATATATATATATATATATATATAAATTGTAAATCCCAAAAATAACAACAAAACTACAAAGGATTCCGCGGCACACGTGTTTCAAGCTTTACATGTGTATAGTATAATATAATATAATATAATATAACATAATATAATATGCGTATAATTTACAATGTAAAGTTATCCTCAGCCGCAAAATTATCTCTCTCCCAGGAAATTATACCATCTCGGCGTTGAAGAAGGAAGAAATGTGTGGTGTAAGAGGTGAAGATCCTTTCGGTATTCTGTATAGTACTATATCTCGTATAATTCTCCACCCAGACATAATCTCTCCATGGAAGGTTTTCGGAGGACCGAAGAGATTATGTCTGGGTGGAGAATTATACGAGATATAGTACTATACAGAATACCGAAGGATCTTCACCTCTTACACCACGCATTTCTTCCTACTTCAACGCCGAGATGGTATAATTTCCTGGGAGAGAGATAATTTTGCGGCTGAGGATAACTTTACATTGTAAATTATACACATATTATATTAGGTTATATTATATTATATTATATTATACACATGTAAAGCTTGAAACACGTGTACCGCGGAATCCTTTGTAGTTTTGTTGTTATTTTTGGGATTTACAATTTATTCTTTCACCGCAACCACTAGCTGGAATACACAGGTGCTTACAATTGTCAAGTATATATATATATATATACATACATACATACATACATACATACATACATACATGCTTCCCTACGTATACGCATACACACAAACACAACAATAGACACAGACGCACACATAAATATACACTTATATACATACATGCATAGCTATATTTGAACGCCTCTAGGCACTCCATATGAGTCATCTCTGCCCTTTAGAGGCCTGAATATGAATGACCATTGCGCTAAAAACAATTTCACTCCACTGGGTTATTTCCTTAATAGATACACACTTATCATGTGATTCCCACTTCTACAATTCATAAACTATATGCCGCTTCATTCACACTCTCTTGTGTAGGCTAATTAATTGGTGCCAAAACCTCCAATTCTTAACACACGACATTTGTCACTGTCTCAATCCTGAAGAAAATCTTCGCCTTGAAGACCGCTGTGATAATAACTATGGAAAGGAAATTTTATGCATCAATAGATTTCATTTTCACAAATAAATATTCATGCTACTTCAATTTCTATCACCTCACACTGTTTCACACAATACCCCACTCGAACAAAAATTTAAATTATTCTATAAAATATAATTGCTTGTTTTTTTCTAAAAAAAATTACGCACTTAATTATCTATACTTCATTGCTAGCGTCATCAAACACATATATCCGCATACACAACACGGGAATAACGGCTTTGTAATAAAGAAAATATTGTGTTGCAAAATACAAGTAAATAAATAAAACAATATACAGAAAGTAACCATACTCTAGCACACGACATCTCACACACAAGACTCTCCTCACACATCGACGCAAATAAAATATAAATTCTATTTCAAAATGTGATATGGTTCCGGAAATTCCCATCGGGATGTAACTACTTCTCATAGAAAAGCATGCATAAATATAAATATACTTATATATATATATATATATATATATATATATATATATATATATATATATATATATATATATATATATATATATATATATATATATATATATATGTATGTGTGTGTGTGTGTGTGTGTGTGTGTGTGTGTGTGTGTGTAGTGAGAGAGAGAGAGAGAGAGAGAGAGAGAGAGAGAGAGAGAGAGAGAGAGAGAGAGAGGAGTAGATAAATAGATAGATGATGCATAAACACACGTACATTTGTACATATACACACACATACATATACACGTGGATATGTGTAACTGGTTGCGAACAGATAAATTCATATGTGCATACACAGATATATATATATGTAATAATAATAATAATAATAATAATAATATATACATGACACAAAATGCATGGGATTTACATTTAGATGACATCATACAAGTCACAACGGTCAGTTTCCACAAAATAATTTTTTATCGAGTCCCTTTACGGAGCATCGTTCCTTACCAAATCAACCTGAACCTGATAAAAACGATCGTCGTCACCTTTATTTCATTCACTACTGTTTCCTGCACATCTAATGAAGCATCTTCAATAAATTTATGAACATAGACACATAAATGTGTGAGTACACACACACACATACATGTTATAATTCGTTTTTTTTTATGGCTAAACTTGAAGCATGGTCACTATAAATAGTGCTTTCTACTTTAGGGTCATGGTCTGAAATTTGGAGCAAGTGTCTAGGTCGATTACGTCAACCACTCTCACCCCCACTTCTGAACTTGCGGTTATTTCAGCGATCCCGAAAAAGATGAAAGGCAAAATCGACCTCGGCGGAATTTGAACTCAGAACGGAGAGTCGGGCGAGATACCGCTAATCCTATTGCCCGGCGTGCTAAAGATTCTGCCAGCTCACCGCCTTTTAGGATCACTATAAATTATAGCGCATAAAGACCGGTTTCAAATATCGTGGATATCAGCGATGGTTGCACATAAGATTCGAACCTACAGTTTCTGAGCGTATTCTTCTGTATTGTATACACGTAGGGAAACCCGTTCTGATCGACACACTGCCTCTCTTGTACATATTCGCATGACAATGACAGAATAGCTTGTAGCATAATCCATCTACGGCCGAACCACCGAAGCTTTTGTCAGTCACCGACTCTCCACATTAGACGGTTTTTAAAATTGTAGGCCTTAGGTCTACAATTTTTGTGAAGTACCTAATCGATTATATAAACCCCAGTACTCAAGATGTACAGCAAAGTCGGCCTCGTGACATTTGAACTCAGAACATATGGCCAGAACAATACTGCTAATCGTTTTCTTTGGCGCTGTAACGATTTGACCAGCTCACCACCCTGACCACACTCTTATTCTTTGAATTTAAATATCCATCAGATGTTTATTGCTGGGCCAAGTTATGACTTACAAATGCAGCAATAAAATACTACCTCTTTATTTGGTGGTAGATGCATACTGAAAGAAAATCTAAATATGGAACGGATACAATGCTACTTTCACACACAAGGTAGCGCCTTCTGATACTAATGTTCTATCTATCTAATGTTCTTCTATCTATCTATTTCTCTGTTATCTCAAGTCTTTCTCTCTATCAATCTATTCATACACACAGTGACACTCACACACATACACACACATGCACGCGCGCACACACACACACGCACAAACGCACGCGCGCACGTACAAAGGACGGCGATTTGCCATCATCTTCAGCAGGTGAGACAAAGTATCTAGCGTTATATCAGTCGCTTTAGTTTCTGAGTTCAAATCGCACAAAGTTTAACTGTGCTTTTTCTATTTTCAAGTTCGATAAATTACAATGCAAGATAAGTAGTGCTAGAAATATAATCACTTCAAAATTGTTGAATTTGAAACCAGTTTGTAGTTCTGGGAAATGTGAGCTTGGTCTTGGTCATAAAGCTAGCCTAATGAGTTCTACGGTAGAAGATAAACGATAAACATATAGATACTGGGTGTTCGGGTTAGATATTACAATTTTCATAAAATAAAGAAGTAAACACAATATTCCATCTAAAATTAAATCTGTTTTCAATCATCAAAATAACGTCAACGATTTTCATGCTGGGAGGAAATGGTTTACTCAACGCTGCCGCCTTCAGCTTCCTTTACGGCCACAAGACAGCTCCGGAATGTGGTGCATGCGTTCCTCAGTGTGCCGCCTGGACGATCTCCAAACACTATTTTCATCTTGCTCACCAATTAGGTCTTAGCGCTGAAAGGAGAATGTATGTTGTCTTCCTCAACCGCATCTCACAGATAGTAATCCATGGGGTTACAATCGGAGAAATAAAGGGTCTAGAAATTGGAGCTATTGTGGTCGTAGAAATTCTCTAGCAACCACTTCTGACAGCTTGAGGAGGTATGGCTACGTTATCATATGCATCTGAACTGAGCCTAAAGCCTTGTTTATCAATAGTTAGGTGAATTCCGGAGTGCGATCGTAGTCAGAAACCTTGATGTATCCATCCACGTTAACTACAGCTCCGTAGTCACCGCTGTAGCTGTCCATGTCATATCCGACAACTTTTACTGTGTTTAGAGAGCATTGAGCAAATGTCATGATATCGGCATTTTGATACCCGGCGCGAGTAATCGTTATACAGGTAAGAATTTTCTAGTATTCATATGGCTTGCAGTCCTCTATATCAGCTGCCTTTTTCTCAACTATAGCTTTAATATATATGATCTGCAACGCCGTTCACTGTTAACGAATATATCAAGATAATCTTCACAAAAAGGGACAAACAATGGGCAAGTTTAGCCTGAAAACACCCCGTATATAGGTTTATATATACATATGTGTGTGTGTGAGTGTGAGTGAGTGTGCATGTGTCAGCTTGCGTGCATGTGTGTTTGCGTGTGCAGATGTGCGTATGTGTGCGCGTGTCTGTCCCGTAGAAAATATTGCCTGGCTCATGTCTCCTGCCTCACTTTATATCTT
>NC_142930.1:143022976-143042976 GCF_046866305.1 Octopus bimaculoides
ACATTCATCATTTAAATTGCATGTTTATTTTTGTGTGTGTGCGCTAATCATCCCTTTTATTAAACTGCAGCTTAATATAGTTTCCGTTGCAAGTGATGGATTTCGGCCAATTTTGAACCGAAACCAACGATTCCCCTTTGGAAAAAGTGAAGTGTTACACATCTAAACGCATACTGTTTACGGGGGATTGGGTGCTGAAAATTTCTGGGTTTGGGTAAAAAAAAATATAATACAGGAGAATCAGTTAATTATAATTTTATTTAACATATTCCCGTCTCAGATTTACACACTTATTGCAATGGTCCTTCAAGTTTTTAAGCCCTGTAAAAGAACTTAGAAGGTTGGGCCTCCAGTCATGCCTTTCGCAACACCTTTAAACCAGGAAATTTTCAGCACCCACACGTAGTACTGCGTAGCATTAAAACGCAACGCTTAACATCCCGCTATTTTATTCATCAAAATATTTTGCATGGATGCTTTACTCATGCAAATCGGTGTATTCAATTCAATTAAACTCTTCGTAACAGAGGAATCATAATCGGCGTCAGAAACGTTTACATCAATGAGAACGTGAGCGTGTAGTGTATGCTTCTGCGTGTGTGAGTGTGCATATCTGTGTATTATGGGGCGGCAAATCTTGTGAGTGCTGGAGAGAATGTCATGCATTATCCATCCTGTTAGTCTAGTTAAATTTGACCCTCAATCTTGCTTGTCGACAAATTTATACCAGTCCAGAACGGGGTCAGTTCTTTTCTCTTACATTGTGTAAGAAACACTTTCGTTATACACGGAAATATATGCGGCAAGATTTGTTTAAATACTCAAGACAGAACATATTTTATAACATCACCTCCTGTGACTCGTAGTCCTGTTGGGAGCCCAATACAAGGAATGCACATGTATTATGTTTACGAGTGCCTGTGCGTTCATATTTAAAATTATACATATTCAAGTATTGCGTATAGTCATATAGAAGGCAATATAGATAACTATATGATGCTATGTTGTCATACAGGCATGAATTCAGCCATTTGTAATATGAATTAAGGAGCGCTCCGTCGGTTACGAAGTTACGATGTCCCAGCTGATACGATCAACGGAACAGCTTGTTCGTAAAATTAACGTGCAAGTGGTTGAGCAATCCGCAGACACGTGTACCCCTAATGTAGTTCTCAGGGAGATTCAGCGTCACACAAAGCGTGACAAGGCCGACTCTTTGAAATGCAGGTACAACTCATTTTTGCCCGCTGAGGGGACTGGAACAGCGAGAAATAAGTGTCTTGCTCAAGGACACAGCGCGTCACCGGTAATTGAACTCACGACCTTACATTCGTGAGTCACCTTCACTGTAATATTAAAGAAGCTAGTCAAACTAACATTATTTCCTTTTCACTATAAATATATGACGAACTGACATCTTATCATCTACGAAACATATTTCTTTAATTTCTGTATGTAAAGGTATTTCTTTAATTCTTATCTGTAAATGTATTAAATTGATAATCTGTTCATGTGGAGGATTAGTTTTTGATTATAGAATTACTTACCCAATAAAATATTAAGTCGTTGTGCATTTAATTGGCTCTAATACAGTATATCCAATGATACGTCTGAATAAGCGTGAGAGAGTGTGAAATAATATAAGGCTTTTGAATTATAGGGAGTTCTCTATGCAAGTGATTAGCATGTAGTTTCCGACAACCCGATTCCGCTGTTCGATGGCAATGCGATAACCACAGATTGTCCAAAGATTTCTTGGATATATTCGTGGCTATTGCATTGATATGGAGCCTGGTTACTTATTATTCTGAAGCAAACAATTAAGTAATCAGGTATACCCGCACTGTAAATCATTGTAAAACATGTGCATGCTTACACAAAATGCACACACATATATACATATACATACATACATATATATATATATATATATATAGCACAAATATATAACAAACGTTATGATTTCCACAAGATCCTGAACATCACGTTGTGTAGACCTGTGAGTATACTAACATTACAAAGGTTACGTTGAACCAATTTTGTATACCTTGTTCTGTTTTGAAGTCCTTCAGTTATTTTTTTTAATGGTTGAGAGTATATGATTGAGTTTTTCGAACAATGCTTGTTACCATTTCAATGTGCTTACGCATAAAATCTGTTAGATACACTCAGAAACGTGATTCGTCTTTAATGTAGTATAGCTTGTTTTTTCCTAAATGTTTATAAAGATAAAACCGAGACGTTGTAAATAGCAGTGAAAAGAGAAAGCAAGAGAAGCTCTTTTTTTGGATTGATCCGGTACCAGTACCTGGATTATTTATTTATTTATTATTTTTTTTTTTTACTTAATTTTCGATAGCGGTCGGATTCATTTTTAGTATTCTCGTTTGTGAGAGCAGTAGAGTTTATTTCAGATATTCTCATTTTAAAAATCATCTCTGGCTAATCGTTGACAGGAAGTTGGTGTTGCCTTGGCGGGGGTTTGCGCACTTTGAGTGCTCTTGTTATTATTGTAATAGAAGCTGGTAGATTATTATACTGCATGTTGAATACATGTGAGAAACAACACGATTTTCATTATTTCATGTTTCCTTAATAAGGTAAAGACTAGGAAGTATATTGTTTCTTTATTATTGTTAGGAAATGACCTGGCTTTATAACCAAGAAACAACAAGTTTGTATTAAAACAAATGTTTTGTCTTTGAAAACAACACGTTAAAAGCAAGCTTATAAAAGCATGTAAAAAACGTTTCTCCAATAATATTATAGCACAATAACATTTAATGTTAATTGAAATCTGGTTATATTATTTAGTTGCGCAACCAGATTGAGAGATCAAATTAGGCCATCAACATCAATTTGCTCTCTACTTAAGGATATTTAACTAAGACTAGGCAGCCATATTTGTATAAATCCTGAATACATAAGGTTACGCAATGAAATTAGTCAACGGGTGAGCATCTTGACATTCGCTTGGGCGGTTAGATATAGCAGCCATAAGCTGCTTAAAACATGATTGAATATGGTTATAAGAAATGTCACAGAATATATTGTCTGAGATAAATCTAAGAATTGAACAACAACTACCGAGACAAATTTGATAATATAACAGTTCCACTAGAATTGATATGAAGTTAAGCAACGTGTGCGTACCATCAACGCACTGAAATTTTCATAGCTGTTTGGGCTTCGAGAAAAAGTAATGTAATATTTCACATATCACAACTTAATTCTTCAAACATAGGAATAGTAGATTACATAGAACGGTGCTAGACTAACTCTGAACACATGGAATGCTCATTTTTCATCATCCAAGTTTGATCTGTAGCTGAATAACGAAACAATAACAGTATAAATATAAAGACAAACGCCTGGATACCAAGGAAGATATAGTAATTACATTTTGCTAGATACAAATCCAGTTTATGTTGGGCAGGTGTGGTATAAATTTCAAAAGATTTCATTCCATCTTATTACTAGATTTTAGTTTATAGTCTTGAAAAAATCGGCCAATTTGACTCTGGCAGTTTTTCAAACCAAATGAAGAGGTGAAGTTTTAAATTCTTTTAATTCATTTTGATACTCTTTAGAGTTAACTAACGAACGTCGTGTTTCCCACAGCAAAATACTGACAGAATGAATACTGATATACCGCATTTCTATATACGTACTACGTAACATATAACTCCACATCATTATATACAAATTTGAGTTAATCAAAGTAGTAACAAAGACATTAATGTTGATGTAGTCAAAAGTTATTACCTATTATGTAAGAGAATAGACACTCACACGCATATATATATATATATATACTTGATACTACATGGACATATCTATCAGCATGTATATCTATGTGTGTGTGTATGTGTGTGCGTATGTGTGTATGTGTATGTGCGCGCATGTGTGTATGCGTGTGTTTATGTGTGAATATGAGCATGCGTGCATTTATATATAAACGCATCCGCGCACACGCACATTCTCATACAAGTATATATATATATATATATATATATATATATATATATATATATATATATATATATATATATATATATATATATATATATATACATATATATATGTAAGGAACGACCGTGCGAACTCAAAAAGGAGAAATGGTGACGAATGGAAAAAACAGAGGACTCCTTTTATTTAAACGTGTCACACGGTCGAACACAAAATAATATATCAAAGATGATATACATGATATGTTATACGACGATAACATAGATGACCAGTAATGAAAGACCACAACCGTATTAGATGAATAACAGAGATATTTATTGTAGCGTTAAAGATGTATGTCTGTGTGTGAGTGTGAATGCGACATATAATAACATAATCAAAGACAGGCCGTCATACAAAGAAAAGTGTGTATGTGAGTGATACATGTGTGTGAGTTATTACAGCAGATGGAAAGAGAGTCAATAACACGTGAGCAAGTATACCAGTTCTTTAGTACACTATAGGAAAAGTTCTGTATGTGAAAGTGAGGAGGCTGAGTGTGGCAGAGCTGATCACTAGTTGTGATGACGTGGTATCGATGCCGGGCCGTGATTGTTGTTATACAGATGTTCGTCGTTTGTCGTTTGGCAGAGCTTATCACTAGTTCTGTTTTGGCTTCGATGCCAGGGCCTTGAGGACAGACGTTTATCGCAGGCTGAAATCTCTTGTCTGTTTATTATCGTGGTGAAGCTAAGTCACCTAACAGAATCGAAGAGAGAGATGTGTGCCGCGGTGGTTTAGTTTGGTGTACATAGAAAGTCGTGTTGACGCTGGTGAAGATTGATGCTTGGTAGTAATCGTGTTGGTCATGACGATGTTGCTGGTTAGTAGTCGTAGACTCGTATTGCTGATGTGGCGACGGCGGTGGTCATCGTTGGCTGGACGAAGCTGTTGAAGTGGTCGCTGGCTGATTGTTGCTGCTGCTGTCGTGTGGTACACGGAACAGTCTCTAAGAGAAACTGAACCGAGACAAATTTGTTGGGTATGAGTTGATCTATTTATAGCGAATTATCGGCTCACCAGATATCAGAAATATACTCTATCACGTGACCTTATTAAGGGTTGTGATTGGTCAGTTTGCGTTCTGGCGGGAAAGGTTCGAAAAATTTGCCGCTTCAAATAATAATCAGTCACGTGATGACAAGGCTGGTGTTTTCCCCTACGTTCGCGTTTGTTTATATCTAAATGAGAAGAATGGCGATAGCAGTCTTGTATCTAATGGCGATAGGTAGTTTCACTACATATATATATATATATATATATATATATATATATATATATATATATATATATGTGTGTGTGTGTGTGTGTGTGTGTGTGTGTGTGTGTGTGTGTGTGTGTGTGTGTGTATATATATACAAGCATACATACAAGCAGTAACACCTAAGCGCACGCACACGCAAGCACACACACGCAAGCACACACATATGCACGCACACACACGCACGCACACACATATGCACGCACACACACATATATATATAACATGCGAACAAAAAAAAGGGAGCAGTTTTCAATACGCAAAATCACTGTTTGCAAATTCACTAACATTTGAGGGTCGTGTATCCGTGACGCACTATTTTGCATAATTAACGTAGTCTGGAAAACAAGATCAAAATTTAGATTACCGATGTATAAATTGCATATGATTTGTTTCCTATAACTTAGATTTTTTTTACTCAAGAACTAGTGTTGTAGCAATTACAAACAAAATATCTGCACAACATTTGTTGGCAGAAAAAATAAGGGATAGCTGTACCTATATTTCGATTGATGCTTGTACGGGTACGCTCAGTAACTATATAGTTATTTGTACGATCGTTTCATCACATATAGTAATGAGAAAACTCATTTCACGTAGAAACAGCTTAAATTTCGATTTTTAAAAATGCAGTTGTGACAATTACAAACAAAATATCTGCACCATATTTGTTGGCAGAAAAAAAGGATAGCTGTACCTTTATTTGAACTCTTCTTTGTACGGATTCGCTCAGTAACTATATATATATTTGTACGATCGTTTCATCACATATAGTAATGAAAAAAAAAAACTCATTTCACATAGAAACAGCTTAAATTTCGATTGTTAAAAATGCAAATATATTATCCATTTTACTTCAAACCCTAATATCATTGAGTTTATACGTAGTACGTGTATGGAAAGTTAAACTTCTTGCACAGTTATTAACGACGATTTCAGCAATAGTCGAAACATACTTACAAACTTTCTCTGCATTATTTTGTTCACAAACAAGCTGTAGACGCATTATATATAATCGTCATAATGCACAGCGATCTCTAAAAAATCTATAGGTAATTTCTAAGGTATAGCAATGCAGTGAAATGACACTATGTCTACGCATCAATAATTTAATAAATGCATATAAATATGTGCACACGCATGTGTATGTGTACGTCTTACTGTCTAGGTATACACATCTCAACGACTAGCAAATCGAGGAGTCGCTTAGAACATTTTACTAACATCTACTGTTGATATACTAACCTCAATTTAGCGTGCAACGCTTGTATGACATACAAACATTCAAGGAGTACCACTCAAATGTTGTACTGGACAGAATGAAACCGAGATAAAAGAAAGCTGGCCGAAGAAAAAAAGAATAATTCCAAACATCGATCCTGATCTTCGACAGGTCATTCTGTACATGCTTTCACACACATATGTATATATGTATATATATATATATATATATATATATATATATATATATATATATATATATATATATATATATATATATATATATTGATTAATCGAATTACAAGTTGTTTGTGCGTCACAAAAGCATTACATCCATTGCATGGTTACGAAATTTGTATTGAATTTCGTTTTCATTATCAACAGGTTTTAATATGCTGCAGTAGCTTTTGTTATTGTCTGGCTCCATGTCAGCCTTGATCGAAGAGGCCGGAGACCAAAGGAGCTGCGTCCAGGATCAACCCATTTCATTTCTGAAAAAAGTTTGCGTACAACTGCGTTACCAGATCTGCATCCCTTTTACGTAAGATGAATTGGTAATAGTCGAAATATATTTTGACTGCAATGAAAAGTAAAGACGAATTTGAGCAATTTCAACGCATAACACAGGCTCAGACATGTGAACGCAAACACACTCTCACAACACACACAACAGTCATACGTACGTACGTATTCGCATGAACAAATTAAATCACATACAAGCACAAGTAAGCGCATTAACATATATGCGGTTGTCGTTCCTGTACTTGTGTGTATATGTGTGTGCGTTTATATGTATTCAACACACATATATATATATATATATATATATATATATATATATATATATATATATATATATATATATATATATATATATATATATATATATATATATATATATACATATATATATATATATAAAATATATGAGTATATGCATATATATGTACATGTATGTATATACCTTCATCTACATGTACATAAAGATACATAACTGGGTACATGACGTGGCAAAAGAACAAGGACAAAATGGTAAACAAGGTGCAACAAACAAGCAGGCCACATAGAAACATCCCCTTCATCAGCTGCCACCATTAAAACTCCGGCGTTTCGAAGAATTAAGGCAGTACGCATCGTTAAAATGGTTCTTCCCACGAACACAAATTAAATTGTTTTTGTGGAGGGTAGTGGCGGACGGAAAACAAGACAGGAAAACGAAACGGTGAAATAAACAAACAAAAAGGCTGTACAGCCAGACGTGAAGTGTGTATCTCTTGAACGCTGTGAAGCACGTACAGGAGGGGCAAAGAAGTACGTGCGAGCTTGGTGATTCCAAGAACGAAAAGAAATAGCAGCCGGACACACGTGACCAAGGCTGTGTGAAGAGAAAGAGTAGCAGAGGGAAAAGGAGGGGAGGAAGTAGAATAAAAGTGAGCAACGAGAGGTAGAGAGAGAGAGAGAGAGAGAGAGAGATAGTAGTAGTAACAGTGATAGGCGAAGCACGAGTAACAAGAGAAGGAGAGAGAGAGAGAAGTAGTGACAGGTAGAGGCGAAGAACAGTAGAGGGAAGAATGAGAGGGGGAGATAGAAATAGAGAGTCGCGTTAGAAAAATAGTTAAAACTTACTGTATAAAGGTAACGCGTGCGTTCTGTCGTAATACAAACAATATATGAGTATATGCATATATATGTACATGTATGTATATACGTTCATCGACATGTACGTATAGATACATAACTGGGTACATGGCATGGCAAAAGAACAAGGACAACATGGTAAACAAGGTGCAATTGTAAGCACCTGTGTATGCCAGCTCGTGGTTGAGGTGAATGAATAAATTGTAAATGCAAAAATAAAAAAAAAACACAAGGGATTCTGCGGTACACGTGTTTCAAGTTTTATAGTTGTTACATCAGTGTATAATTGACAATATAAAGCTATCTTCAGCCGCGAATGTATTCTCTCCCAAGAATTATATCACATAGGCGTTAAAGGAGGAAGAAATATGAGATATAAGAGGTGAGTTTCCGTTTGGTATTTTGCATTGTCCTATACCTCGTAGAATTCTTAATTTGATATATTTATACATAATTTCCTCGGTACTCCGGAATCCGTCCATACCTTGCCACAATTCAGTGTGTAGTGTTAAGTTGGTGGTTAAAAACCATATAATAAAATAACATAACAAAAATGAAATAATAATATAAAATAAAATAGGAGTATAAAATAATAATAAGAAAAAAATAACACACAGATATTCATACGAAAATAAAACTAAAATGAAATAAAATATAAAAGGAGTCAAATCGGTGGGGTGGGTAATCTAAGAAACAATAAGAGAAAATCAATTATACACTGATGTAACAACTATAAAGCTTGAAACACGTGGACCGCAGGATCCTTTGTGTTTTTGTTTTTATTTTTGCATTTACAATTTAGATATATATATACGTATGTATGAATGTATCTATATGTAGCGGATTGCGGAGAATTATGTGAATATCGGACAAATTACATTGCAGTTTTTATTCTACTCTTTTCTATCTCATCTCAAATTCCGCCTATATTAATTTTGCCATTCAGCTGTCGGAGGCGGTGAAATTAAGCATTGGGATTGATGCAGGAGACTGGTAGACCATTCTCTCAAATTCACTAGCTTTGTGCTTAAGAATGAAACGACACACGCACGCACACACACACACACACATACTAACACAAACACACATACTATCACACATTGGCACAGTTACCCACAGCCATGACCACACATATTTAACACACTGATTATATTTATCTGATGCTTCACAAATTTGTACGTACGCTGCATAATAATGGCTTAAAATTCTAGTGCAAGGTTTGCAATTTTAGGAGGAGAAAATATCGCCCCCAATGATTAAGTGTTACTTATTTTATTAACGCCGAATGACTGAGAGGGCAAGTCGCTCCGGGCGATATTTAAATTCAGATATTCTGTATTTTGGGGAATTGGGCATATCGAGATGAATGACATTTCAAATAGGTGTCATGTTGATTGATCCTTTGGATCATCAAATAGATGACTTTGTGTTACACGTCCAAGTACTCAGTGCAGTACGTGTAAATACCGCGGATATAAACAGCCTTTATTCGTTCCAAAGCGCAAATACCATTCACATACTGTAATAAATTCATATAGTCATTCTTTGCCAGTTCTCTCTCCCTCTTCTATTTTCTCTCGATTTCTGTCTCCGTCCGTCCGTTTGACGGTCTATACAGTCTGTTAAACTGCCTGTCTGTCATTCTTCTTCTCTCTATCTTTATGTCTCTGTCTCTCGCTCTCTCGCTCTCTCACTCTCTTCCTCTTTCTCATTCTCACACTCTCTTCCCTGTTGAAAAATTTGACTTGGAGACGGTTGAGAGCGTTTTTTTTTGTTTTTTTTGCAACAGCAGCAGAGTTTAAAAACGCGGTACGTAGATTTTATGAAATATGCATCACTAAGATTCCTTCAGAAAGCGAGGGGACAACTTCGGTTACACAACGCCATTTAAAACAAATTAAACACACATGTAAACATAGAACGTTATTCAATGCACGAGATAATTCATTTAAAAAAAATTATATTTTAATCTTTGAGCAAGGAGGTACGTTTCAACTTGTTGCAGTAGCGACCTAACACTGGAGCAGCCCTTCCTATCTCCTCTACCATATCCTCGACGTTCCTCGGCATTTTGTGGTAAGAGAGTCAAGGTTGTGTCTATGGTTGTTCATGACTGCAGAAATGTCTATAATTAATTCCCGAAATCATGGTGCACATTACCAGTGACGGGTATAGGGATGTGTTTGACATGATACCTTGCAGGGCAACCGGGATTGCTGAAAGGGGAAAAAGGAACGTATTTTCTATTCACAAAGTCCCGAGGAAAACTTGCAGTAGACTGGAATCTGATAAAATTACACATTGGCAAGAACGTGATTTTCAGTAGGTGAGAAGCTAAATCTACCGACCAAAATACATGATTATTTTAATCGCTAAATACTTTTCTGAAACTTGAAGCTTAACGAAGTCAAATATTGAATAAAAATACCGCAAGGAAATCAAAATATTTCCTATTATCAACTTGAATTACACATTCAACAGATACTTTTTTCTTATTTCTAACAACTCAAAATTGATCATTTTACATTGTATTTACATACACCTATCCATTCTTAGTGTATATATATATATGTGTCTGTTTGTTTGTGTGTGTGTGCGTGTGTTTGAGTGCGTGTGTGTATGTGTATAAATATACCAGCATATATACATGTTACACATACATATAGAGGTGCAAGCATGTCTGTTTGGTATGATGTTTTCTTCTCAACTACATCTTACTGGGAGTTGACAAACACGCAGTGGGAGTAGACCTGGGCAAGTGTTTTCTGCTATAACCTTGGGCTGACTAAAGGCTTGCGAGTGAATTTGGTAGACGTAAACTGAAAGAAACCCGTCGTATTTATGTGTGGTGGAATGTGGGTATGTGTGTGTGTGTCTTTGAGCCTGGATTTGTCCACCACCACTTGACAACGGTCATTAATGTGTTTACGTTCTCGTAACGTTTTGGCAAAAGAGACCGCTATAATAAGTAGCAAGCTTAACAAGAAAACAAGTACCGGGTTCGATTAATTTGAATTAAAATTTCTCAAGGCGGCGCCCCAGCATGACTGGTGACTAGAATATCTAAAAAAATAAAATATGAACGACTCCTACATGTATACACGTACATGGTTACATGTATACATGCCTATATGATTGTGCCTGCGTAAATCACTATTTCGGAAAGAGTTCCCCACAAAAGGAACGTCTGTTTTAAAAAAAAAAAAACAATATTTAATGCAGTTTTAATTAATATGAATTCCTCTTGCTTCAACATTAATTAGCTCACACGCTGTTCATTAGCTATGACACTGTATAACCTCGTTAGTATGGGTTCAAGTAATATCTGCAATCATATCAGCGACTGAAATTAAGGATTTAATTAGCATACATATAAATTAGAGTTCGAGAGCGAATATTAAAAATTTCAAAGCGAAACGAGTGACATAGCTGAGGAGATTAAATGGGGAAAATGCGATACACACAGAACTGAAGTGTTCTAGACACCAACGCACTAATATAGAGTGGGATTATATATATATATATATATATATATATATATATATATATATATATATATATGCATGTATGTGTTTATGCATGTATGTATATTTGTGTGTGTGTGTACGCGTGTGCGTATGTGAGCGTATTCAAATTCATCAACACATACACACAAATGCAGCTGCCCGCATAAATCTTTATATGTATGTATATGGATGCTAAGCTCACAACATCACTAACCGAAACTAACATATTAGATGTGAAAGTATTCAGCAGTTTGATTGCATTCTTAATCGTCTTATATCTCTATTGGTTTGCGTATCTTTCCGTATTATATAAAACCAACCTTCTAAAATGTTGTTTATATCTTTATCTTCTCCTTTTCATACAATCTAACATTTGCCTAATATATGCTTTTATTCTGCCTTCTTTAAACCTTTGTATATATCCAACATGTAAACCAGATTCAAATTCCAGAAAATAATAAATATTTTATAACTGTTCTTATAATCAAACCTGTCATTATTTTACTCAAATAAATTTTATTTACTTATCAAAACATATGGTAAGAGAACATATTCTACAATTATAAACTGAAAATGTTTATTTAAAAGGTATTGAGAATTCTATAATTGAAATTGCATTTATGGTATTCTGTAATTTGTAAATAAATAGAGGTCATGACACCTAAATTTAGATATTATTCCAGCTATTATAATTTATAATGTTTCCTTCCGTCACACAGTAAATTTGTGCACTTAAAATTTAACATTTATTTTCAGAGGGAACATATTTTATTTCATTTCTATTATGAATACAGATACAGACATACGCAGATAGATACTCGGGTGAATACATACATATATACATACATATATATGTATGTATTACATATATATGAGTGTGCGCCCGTGCATACGTGTATAGTGTTAGAGATGCGGTAAAACGTCAGACAAAACGCAACGTGCTATGACTTCGATATGTTACTTTCTGATTTCAAAACACTCCTAAATTCAACTAACGTCACACCATTCTCGATTTGTTAAAATAGTGAGTTTTCGTTAAACCCTCTCCTACTAATTTACTGGTACTGTGCATAGATGTTTGAACCAGTCCTTATTGTGATAAATGGTGGAGTTGTCGTAGTATTGATCTACATTTGCGTATACCCATATATTGAGTTGGCAGCTAAATTCACGCCCTTTTTTAAATTTAAAATTTTTAATAGGTTTAATAAAAAATAACAACTAGTTAATCAATAATGTATTCACCCTTGTTGTTTACAACTTCTTCCCAACGTTCAACAAGATTTTCAATACCTCGTTGGTAGAAATCAGCGGATTTCGACTCGAAAAATTGAATCAACTAAGCTCTCAATTCTGCATCAGTATTGAACGAAACTTCGCGCATTGCATTTGAAAGCGATTGAAAGAGGTGGAAATCTGTTGGTGCCAAATCAGAAGACTATGTTGGGTGTGGCAGCACTTCCCAGCCATGCGTTTGAATGGCTTTCTTGGTCATCTTGGCGATATGAGGGCGGGCGTTGTCGTGCAGCAGAAGAACTCCATGCTGCCGATTAGGTTTTTTCTCTTGAATTGTCGTGTTAAGTCGTTCCATCTGTTGAACATAGAGTTGCGCGTTGACGGTTTGGTTCCGTTCAAGCAATTCGTAATGGATAATCCCTTCCAAGTTCCACCAAACTCACAACATCATTTTACGCGGATGAAGATCTTGTTTCACGTGCGGTGTCGCTTGTTTACCGGGGCTAAACCTTTCCTTACGCTGCTTCATATTGATGTACAGGCATCATTTTCGTCACCAGTAACGATTCGATAAAGAGATCGTTGCTTGTGTCCATGAGTAGAGTGGTGACGAGCAAGCAAACCAGCGGAACTGTGGATCGTTAATTTTTGTTGTTGTCACATGCTCCATAAATCTGAACCTTTCCCATCGAGTGAAGATGCTTCTCTATAGCAGTGAGGGAGAATTCCATTTTCTTTGCAAGTCAGTTCCCTTGTCGTTTGACGAGAACTTTCGTGCAAAAGTTGGTTTAATCGCTCTTCATCGAACTCAACTGGACGGTCAGAACGAGGTGTGTCTTGGAGGTCCAAATTTCCATTTTTGAACTTCGCATACCAATCACGTGCAGTTCTATCAGATATGACGCCCTCTCTATACACAGCACAAATGTCACGAGCAACTTTTGCGGCCTTAGAACCTTGATTAAAAGCAAAAAGAAGGAGGTGTCGAAAATACTCGTTTTTCTTAACTTGACATTCCATTTAAATGATCTGGAAATAAACAAAAAAATAACTAAAATTAACTAGAAAAAAAAAAAAGATTTCAAATGATTCAAAAATAGAATTCTCGAAATAAATACATTCCAAAATTAAAAAGCGCAATAATTTCAAAATTTAAAAAAACGGTGGTAACTTAGATACCAACCCAATATTAATATATTTGTATTCATGTATGTAAATATAAATGCGTGTGTGTGTGTATGTGTGCGTGTGTGTACACTCGTACTCTCAACTGTAATTCTAACTCCTGCTTTGCAGCAATCGGCAGGAAACCCAATAGCGCATGCTGGAGACAGTGGTCCAGACAAGATTGTCTTACCGAGTTACTTTGCATGGGATATCGATGAGAGAAACGAAGAAGTTCAAGAATCTCGGGCGCATTCATGACAGATGAAAAGTAGCTGGCTGAATTGGACAATATAATTGTAGATGCATGCAGAGTAATGCGCCAGCTGCAGCATTCGTTCATTAGATTAGTATTCGTGCCAACCATTACTTATGGTCATGGATTTTGAGTAATGACCGAATGATCGCGAATATGATCGCGAATATGATCGCAAATACAAATAGCTTAAATGGAGAAAAAGTCTCAGAAGAAAATCAATCACAAGACTGATTTTCAAGTCAAAGAGACAATTGGAGGCAGAGCAAAAGCTGGATGCTTGATTAATATCAATGATCTCAGATGGTCACGCTTGTGAATTCAACAGGAATGTTGCTGCTAGGACCTTATGGAGGGCGTGTTTGTGATAGCTACCCCCAACAACCTTCTTATGAATATAGGCGGAGAAGAGGGATGGACATGCATAGATATGTTTTCATAACATACACATATGAGCGCGTGTTTGAAGCCAAAATAAGTTGCTTCTTCACGCATACATACATAGATACATACATATATACATATATAAATATATATATATATATATATATATATATATATATATATATATATATATATATATATATATATATATATATATATATATATATATATATATATATATATATATATATATATATGTATATATATATATATATATATATATATATATATATATATATATATATATATATATATATATATATATATATATATATATAAGCATATACACATGTGTGCGTGTGTGTGTGTGTTTGTTTGAGTGTATGCTTTATTTTCTTTTGATGTTTTGAATTTTATTATATCTCGTCTATTGGTTAATTGCACTTTCGATCTGCAGCAAGGTTAGGAGATGTAAAGTTAACAAACATTTTTGTGTACCAATTTCCTATGCAGCAAATATTTTATACATCAATCACAAATAGGCATTGCTTCGTGAATATATTTACGTGGGATATTGAAATCATGAAGACAAAACGGTGTAGGAAAACATTTGATTTAAACTTCAACACAAGGCCAGGAATTTCGGATTGAGGAGGTAAATCAAATACATAGACCACAGTGTCCAGCCCCGATCACGAAAGGCAAAGCCTCCCTCGGCGGCATTTTAAATCAAAATGTAAAGGCGGACGAAATACCGCTAAGCATTTAGCTCGGAGTGCTACTGGTTCTGGCCAGTTCGCCTCCTTAATTTAGGATGATATTCAGAGCAAAATTGCATATACAGGAGACGCTGTTTGAAATCTCAATTTGATCCCAAAACTCCTCTATAGTTCTCTCAGTACTTTGACTGCAAAAAGAAACTTTACATTTAATATGAGTATAGACAATGACACATAGCTTCTTGCATCTCTCTCTCTCTCACACACACACTCTCTCTCTCTCTCTCTCTCTCTCTCTCTCTCTCTCTCTCTTTCTCTCTCTGTCTCGTTATGTGTGTGTGAATGTATACACGTGTTTCTTATTCATAACCAGAATTTATAGAGTGACTGAAGATCCCCAGATTTTCTTGCATAGACATTTATCAAATTGACTTCAAATCAAGTGGACTTACATTTATAAACTGGTGATAATGGTATATTCCTATATTGGTATGCAATAAATTATAGAACCACTGTCACAAAATTATGCGCATTGCAGTGTTAAATAAATAAATAACTGAACAATTAAAGAAAAATTAAACAAATACATCCATATATACGCACATATAAATGGGAGTGCCGCTGAATGTGTACGCATATATGTAAATACAGTGGGTATACATGAATGCACGCTCATACACGCATATACTTTTACTCATGCATGTCTATGCATTCATACATACATACACACAGACACATTTATAAATAATAAAAGGAAACATATAGAAACAAGAATATACGTTCATGCATACGAGATGTTACCCAAAAGAAACCGTAAATTTTGTAATATTATTTTATTCACTTAGTTTGGAGTAGGGGGCCAGTCGATGGGATCGACCCCAGTGCGCAACTGGTACTTAATTTATCGATCCGAAAAGAATGAAAGGCAAAGTCGGCCTCGGCGGAATTTGAACTCAGAACATAAGGCCGGACGAAACACCGCTAAGTATTTCGCCCGGCGTGCCAACCTTTCTGCCAGCACACCGCCTTTCTTTACACTTTTAATGCCTTCAAAGTATTCTCCATTTGAAGCAATGCATCGGTCTCCGTACGGTCTCCATAATTCGTAGTAGTGCTGGAAGTCTTGCGAAGCGATGCCTTTCAACGCTTCGATTGCTTTTTTCTTCACCTCTACCCCATGTGTGTGTGTGCGTGTGTGTGTGTGTGTGTGTGTGTGTGTGTGTGTGTGTGTGCGCGCGCGCGCGTGTGTGTAAGCTTGTGACTACTCTGTAAAATGTAAAGTTAGCTTATATGGCTGCGCTTTAAGCAAAATTACCTTTAACATTCATAGAAACATGAAGACCTTTTGGTGAGACGGTAAGTTTCTGTTTTTCAGACAGACGATCTTACGGTTTAACAACGCTGATCTTTAATAAAAATATACATACGAAAGACTAAGTTACATGTACTCACTTAGACAACCAGACCTGTATATATGCATATAAACTAAACAACGCAAACATGCAAACACATATATGTTCAGATATGTGTACACATAACAATTACACTTTCTGAACGAAACATTTAGGGAATACATTCTGTATTGTGCTGTATTTATGAATATCAAATGAATTACTGTTTCTTCTAATGGCATGTCCTTTGCTAATGTCATAATCAGATGAAAACTGTCTAATATTGTATACCGTAGAATGGGTTCACTCTTTTGTCTATCATTTTGCGTCGAATGGTTTTAATTTCCTATTAAATCACTTTCTCTGTTTGTTATAATTTTCAATTCGTTCGTTTTAGCCTAGGTTGATTTTTAATCTGTATATCGTTTTTCAATGGTTAATTCAGTATCTGCTTTGGTTTTTGATTGTCGTTCACCTAATCACATCATAAGCTATGTCGTGCTTCAATACTTCTGTTGCATCTGTCTGTCGATTACGTCATTAATATCTTGATTTTTAAAGGTTTCTTCCGGCTTGCTTCATAAATTTTTGTTTTCTTTTAATATCCGCAAACGCCAATGCTCTTTTTGTGCATTTGCGGTTTCATTCGATATCCTGTCTATTTGTTAATTAATTTATGTTGTTGTATGTAATGCTTTATCACCTAATTCCCCTTCTTGTACAAACAAATTTGCTATATCATCATGTTGAGCTTTCCTTAAGGCGGTGAGCGAGCAGAATCGAAAAAGCTTCGGAAAAATTCTTAGCGTAATTTCTTCCGGCTCATTGTGTACTGAGTTGAAATGCCGGTGAGATCAATTTTTGCGTTCATCCTTTCTTGGTCGATAACATAAAGTAACATTCCAGCACTTTGTCAGTGTAATAATACACTCAAAATGTCTGGCGTTCTTGCCAAAAATTGAAATCAACTATATTATATTGTTATGCTGTTTATACTGATATGACCAAAAATCATTAGTGAAGCTCCTTCTGCCTGTATTGCTTTTCTCTTTTGTTATTTGATTTATCTTTGAATTTACAAATGTGCTTCGATATTATATTATATTATATATTAAGGCGGCGACCTGGCAGCATCATTAGCACGCAGGTTAGAAGGCTTGGCATCATTTCATCTCTCTTTACATTCTGGGCTTAAATTCCGCCGAAGTCGTCTTTGCCTTTATTCATTTTGGGGTCAATTTAAAAATGTATCAGCTGGACACTGGGGTCCACTTTGCAGGCCTTGTACCTAA
Organism: Octopus bimaculoides; assembly: GCF_046866305.1. NCBI lineage: Eukaryota > Metazoa > Mollusca > Cephalopoda > Octopoda > Octopodidae > Octopus > Octopus bimaculoides. The sequence continues at coordinate 143,041,053 of NC_142930.1, forward strand.
ATGTGAGACCTTACATTATATCGTACATTAAATACGTAGAAGAATATGAGAAATAACCAACAGGTAGTCTAGGGAACCCAAACATCCTACTGCAATATGCTCAATTTTAGCCCATCGAATTTATATCATAAGATGATATCTTATTTGTGTTCGTGGACATACATCTGCATAGATTAACATCATGTAAAATGATCAGGATCGCATTCATTTAGCTCTATTTCAGCACATCTTGCTGAATTCGGTGACCAAAAATACGCCAAACGTAGGATTGTCAATTATAATGTAACACTAATTCATGTTCATTTAATAAAGAAGGAACTGACTTAAAATAGATTTGACTTTATTCTTTTATTCTTTTATTTGTTCCAGTCATTTAACTGCAGCCATGCTGGAGCACCACCTTTAGTCGAACAAATCGACCCCAGGTCTTATTCTTTGTAAGCCTAGTACTTATTCTATCGGTCTCTTTGCCGAACCGCTAAGTTACGGGGACGTAGACACACCACCATCGGATATCAAGCGATGATGGGGAACAAACATAGGCACAGCACATACATACACACACGCACGCACACACACACACACACATACACGCATATATATATATAACTATATAAATATATAAATATACGACGGGCTTCCTTCAGTTTCCGTCTACCAAATCCACTCATAAGGCATTGGTTTGCTCGAGGCTATAGTAGAAGACACTTGCCCAAGATGCAATGCAGTGGGATTGAACCCGAACCCATGTGGCTGGTAAACAAGCAACTTACCACATATCCACTCTTGAATGTACGTTATTTTTATTTGGCCTAGTAGCCACGGAGATGCTTCATCATTTTCCTGTAACGCGATGGTATAAACTTTACTCCTTATGTAATCGGTAGACGTATGCTTAAATACAAAATCGGTGTTTTAAATATAATAATATTGGTTTCAAAGTTTATTACAAAGCCACGAATTTTGGGGGAGGGGTCAAGCAGAATACATTGACCACAGCACACTCCTGTTTATATTTATTTTATCATCTCCGAAAGGAGGAAAGGCAAAGTCGACCTCCGCGGAATTTGAAACAAATAATAATAATAATAATAATAATAATGATAATAATAATAATAATAATAATAATAATAATAATAATAATAATAATAATAATAATAATAATAATAATAATAATAATAGTAGTTGTAATAATAATGATACTATTGCATGAGGAAGAGTGAACATTTAATAACAATAGCAGGGAAAAAATTTAGTCACAAAAAATGAATAAATAAATAAATAAATGGATACATAGATAAATGGATTTTTAAAAAATAATAATAAATAAATAAATAAATAAATAAATAAATAAGCTTTTGGCGTATATTGCAGAAATGGTCTTGCGAAAACTTTAACTCTATTCTCTGCATCTTGTGTTTTCAAATCTCCGCGGTACGACAATGTAAGTAATAGTATTACGTTGGACTGAATCGATATTATTACTTCATATCATTTTCCTTTTACAACCGCATCCATCCAGAATGAAATCAATAGTATTTATATAATATGCTAACGATTGTTTTTAACGTACATGTAGTCTTTCACTGAATATCTCTCACTCTGTTTCTCTGAAACTCTCTTTCTCAATATCTCAGTGCATATTATACGAATACTCGCACACATCAATATATACGATGTATATGTGGACATGCATGTATGCATGTGTTGTTATAGAAAAAGCAAATACGTTTATACCACTGAATCAATTTTAAGACTGAGCTATGGTTATTATATCAGAGAAAGGGAATAGAAAAATGGGTTACATATGTGGATGTGTGGTAAGAAGTTTGCTTCACGGCCATATAGCTCCTAATTTGTCAAAACCTTTAGGACGTTCAAAAGCTTGTGAGAGGATTTGGTTGACGGAAACTGAAAGAAACCC
>NC_142930.1:143047976-143072976 GCF_046866305.1 Octopus bimaculoides
TACCGTCGTCTTTTTCGTCGTCTCCTTCATCATCATCGTCCTCATCATCATCCTCATCATCATCATCATTATCATCATCATCATCACCAGCGTTATTGTCATCGTCCTGATCATCATATTCACCATCATCATTAACAATATCAGCTGCATCTATTTGCATCGTAATTACAAACCATCGTCCCGGTGACAAGTGTACAATGATATTTCTGCATATTTTAATACACTATTGGTTTCACTTAGCGATTGCCATTAAGTAGATTCTGTAGTCTTTTCTGGCAAGTTGAAAGGTTGTTAACATTCAATACAAGTACATTATGCAAGTGTCATTTCTTATTTTACTATTTTAGCGTTAGTTATTATTATCGGCATTGTTGTTGTTGTAGTTGTTGCTGGTGTTATTCATTTCGTTGATTCAGTGTTTTGCTATTGTTCTGGCCGTATTGGGTTGCTAGGTATCAGGCTTCATCCCACAACATTAAGTATATGTCACAATCTGGTTCTTGTGGCTTGCCAAGCAAAGCGAAATTTCCCTTAAGTCAGAAAAATCACCTCAATATCTGGGTGCTTTAAGCAAACGTTTCAACTTGTTACTCCAATAAATATTGGGGATACGATAAATATACTGTGATTTGAAATCCGCTGAAGTTCATAACATGATATTTTTGTATTTACCCTTGTTCTTTGTCTGTCATTTTAATATCAACACCATGAAGCTTCAATTCGGATCAACGCTTTTAGTTCTGAGAAGAAAGGTATTTAGGAAAGTGCTTTTTAATGCTTCCAGCAAATTCTAATATATACTACAACGTTACAATATATATTCCTCCCTATATTTTAAGGTGATAACATGGGTATAGTCATGACTGTACCCATGTATGTTCTATGCTGCATAAAATATGTATATGTATGTATATATATATACATGTATGTATGTTTGTATGTACAGGAAGCATCGAAAACACTCTCTCTCTGTTAATTTAGATAAAACTCCCGTAGATGTATTCTACTCGCATTTGTTTATTCATATCTCATTTGTTGATATTCACACGAATGTTTCTTTCCATCCACCTCACATGATTTTGTGATACATTTTGCTGTGCAGACGACATACTGAGATCCGCTCAAACGATCACGCAACCATTCTAGAAACGGCTCTAAAGACTACATGCACAACTATTGTCAATCCAATCGAAGGATCTTTACGTGTGACAATCAACTTACTTAACAAATTATGTCTCATCAATATCAAACACTTCATTGTCTAACTCCTCTTCGATTTCATGCAGTACTCTGCCTGAATTTCTGCTATGTATATATATTTATACATATATGTATATATATATATATATATATATATATATATATATATATATATATATATATATATATATATATATATATATATATATATATATATATATATATATATATATATATGATGTATAAGTGTATAAGTTTAAATATCTGTAAAAATGCTTTCAGGCTTTAACTTTCTGTTTAAGCTTTTGTTGCGATTTCCTATATATAGAAATGTGTGTCTGTATATATACATACAGACACGCATAGATATATGTCTTTATGTGCATATATATGTATACACATGTGTGTGTGGAAGATACACTTTTTAAACTTAAAATATTTCAATTCATCAACACCCTGTATAATAATTATTAAATATTAAATGTCACATTTGAACGCATTACTTCCGATTGTCATCGATTCAGCAAACGTTCTCGTATATTATATTTATGAATACTTCAAAGTGTACATGAATATTTCAGAGACGTTGCATTTCTTTATATAATCATCAATCGAAAATCAACTTTGCTGGTTTCTATTAATCTATTTAAATATCACAAATGCAAAAATTACATTGCATACTTTCGTTTTGAAATGCATTCATGCAAAAGAAATGAAATAAAGTAGGAATATAACGAATACAATCACCATAATGAAATATTAACAGAATGCAAAAAATCTTAAAGTAATTTCATTTGTGTATGGGGATTTCTTTTAGATATTTCATGGTTATTGAGTATGGGTGAAAGGGATATCGTCCGAATAAAATTTCATATCGAAGAATCATTGTAACGATCGTGTGTGTGTTCAGCACACAGAGATTTATAGAGGTGCAGCCAGAAACACTATAAACCAATAGAACACGATGGTAATAAGACAGTGGTGTGGTTAGAGTTAGCAATGTGATTTTACAAACGTTGCACTTCTTTAGCCAAAAGTAATTTCGATAATGGGCCCATATTTTTGTGTATTGTGTGGGAATAGTTTCTCCAGAATATCGATTTGTGGATTACAACATGATGATATTTTCTGTACTGCATGTTTTATAAATATATATATATGTGTGTGTGTGTTTGTATGTGTGTGTGTGTGTGTGTGTGTGTGTGTGTGTAAATCTGTGTGTATTTGTGTGTATGTATATGCATTTCTCTGTGATCATATTTACGCTATATCACCGAAATCTTGGCGTTGGACCATGAAATGCGTATAATAATATAATCCAGTACTACTTGATCTTTAAGTAATGAGAAACAAAGTGACGAAAAATGTTGATTACATAAAAATTTCAATAGTACAGGCAAATAACGGTCTTTTAAAAACTACTGAAAATACATGGTTCAGTATCTGGTTAGTGTGATTGCACCTTCCCTTATTTCCACACCTGTTCTGAGATATACCATGGCAAATGCCACGGATTTAATTGCTCTATGAAGATGTGGATTACGAGTTACCTAAAAATGTTCAAATATACAGAAGTTGGACACCTAGCACTATAGAATCATAATTTTGAAATATCAAGAAAACCGTCATAATCTTTATGTTTTACAAACAAAAATTGTACAACGATGTAGTAAGAGATACCAGGATATCGGAATAAGTGAATTTGATCATAACTTTAATGAGAAGGCTAAACAAAGAAGATATTTTACTGCATTTAAAGAAAAATACAGCAACTTCTAGATTCTGGTATCTATCATTCTTTAATTAGTCTTATTCCTTTCGTTTTTTGAATTAATTCATTACAAGAATAACGCATCTGTTCATGCATTATATGTTGTGGCATATTCGAAGTTGAATATATGATCGCTGTTGCTTTCACTAACAAAGAACGCCTCTTCTTATTAGTGTGTCTATATTCACAACATATTGGATACACCTGCTCACTAGTGTAAGGAGAGTACAAGCGATCGCGCTATGTTTCGACCACTCCCGGTGTCTTCTCAGTTAAATCTATTATACAGCCGGACCGATGATCGGAGAATCATGTATGTTATGAGCGCTCATCGTCTAAACGTGTAGGCATTCTCATGAGGCAAAATACAGCAGCAATTAGAAATTCACGTTGAAATCTGACAACGTCCTTCCAGAAAAGAAAGCTAGGTTATTGCTTAAATTCTCGATGTTTTGCGGGCACACATTAATTGCGTATTTTTCAGACATCTACGTGCGTCAGTAAATAACTTCTGTGATGATCCCTTTAAACAAGTTCTTGTACTTTTGTAAGATTCATCAGTCCAGACATGATGAAACATTATCTCGAAGTATCCCTGCACATATAAATCACATCTGCTATGGACACAAATCGCTCACAACCGGGGGCGTTTGTTTTTTGCCGTTGGGAAAAGCAATAACAGCCAGATATTCACGTTGGAATCTACCAGAACCTATTAAGAATGAATAGATACTTTATCGTTCAGATTCTAGCTGTTCAGTGTTCAGCCAATGAATTTTCATCAAAACGTCCTTTAATTTATTTCTAGAAGCTTTAAGAAAATTATTTATGCAGGTTAATATTGTCATGGCCTAATGATCAAGGAGTTGCTCGCGAGATCGTGGTTTCAATTCCCAGACTCGCTGGTTGAGCAAAACACTTCATCTTATGTTGCTCTGTGATCACGTCGACACCTGACGCATGGTGCAGAGGGTATATGTTCAGGCAACGTCGATATGATGGAAGGAGTAAGCTAATGTACTGCACAAACATCTGATTGCTATAATCAAATCATTTGTGGAGGTCGTTCTGCAAACGTTGAACGCTCAAACGTTATCCTCGTCGGGAGAGTCCATCATTGTTGTTATGAAAGTATACAGTATCTCCCTGTACACTCCTGGTAGAACTTCATCTATGGAATCTGGCTTGCCATCTTCGTAATGTTTGCAAAGACCTTAAATCTCTCTCCCTTCTCTCTCTCTCTCTCTCTCTCTCTCTCTATCTCTCTCTTTCTCTCTCTCTCTCTCTCTCTCTCTATATATATATATATATATATATATATATATATATATCTTTCTCTATATGCATCTATCTATATATATATGTAATTCTTTATCTATTTGTCCTTCTCTCTTACTCTGTATATATATATATATATATATATATATATATATATATATATATATATATATATATGTGTGTGTGTGTGTGTGTGTGTGTGTGTGTGTGTGTGTGTGTCGGTGTGTCTGTGTGTATACGTGTGAATAAATGACTGTTCCTACATGTAAATGTATAATCATGCATTTATGTATGTATACATGTATTCATATGTATGCATGTATGTATGCATGAATGTATGCATGTATGTATGCATGTATCTACGTGTGTATGCATGTATGTATGCGAAACGTCGGAGGAAAGAAGGAGAGAGAGAAAGAAGGAAGAGAAGAGGAATATTTGGAGCTATCTAATGTAAGAATATATGCATTCGTATGTGCATTTCTATGTGAGAAAGTGAGATAGTCCAAAGTGTTAATTTGTTGCATTAATTATGCAATATTTTCACATTTTTTTATTTCGTCAATATCTTGGTTTATTACATTGCACCATTTTATACCGTACAAGCGCTGATTTAACTTTCCAGTCAGTCAACTTCATTGTAACAAGTTTTCTTTTTTGCTTTGCATTATTAATATCTCAGAGCAGGTGCATTTAATCTGTAACCGTATTATGCTTTGTGCTCCTTTTAACATTTATCTATTTGTTTATACGCACTGCGCGTTTGAATGGATTTGAAATAATGGCTTTATGACTTTTCTGTCATCGTTTTTTATTTCCTTTTCGTTTATTCATTTATTTATTTTTTTTTGAACTGAAAATATAATTTACAAATACGTTCGTATGTGAAACCGGAAACAACCCTCTTCGTGCAAATATATAATCAGAAAAACCATATCTCCATAAAACTATGGTTGATTTTAATTGTTTTCATACGGTACGCATGGCAACACTGCTAATATAATCTAGATACTTACTATTTAAAGATCAGCTAATCCATGATATTTAACTAATATTAGATGTGTGTATATTTAGTATTCATCATGCGGTGATAAACAGTAGTTGAGCAATATATTGGTGGACACTGTATTTTATCTGAAAAGGACATTTGTTGTGGTTCTTTCCCTGGTTGTTTTTGAACATATTTTACATTACCAATTATACGTTCCACCTCCTCTCTAAAATGAATTGGTTGTTCAACCCGTTATTATTTGAATAGATCTCATTAAAATAAGAGCAGCAGACAATAGAGAAATGTCTTAAATTTATTGTATAACGAAGGTGCTCTATTAAAGCAATCGGAAGAACGCCAAATTAAATGTCATCAAGCATTTATTTTATTTTCCCCTTTGCATGCTGAGAACGAATTTTGCTGGTAGAAACATTGCGTATTTACAAGTCGAAGATCAATAAAATTACAGGATGAGTGTCTGAATTCATCTCCTCGAAGTTATTCCAACTTTCTGTGTTTTGATTTCAAATCCTATCATGTATATCTATATTATTCATTCACCGGATATCGATGAAAAGAGAGTACTCCAAAATGGTAGATAAACAGAACTGTAAGAAGGTCGGACCGGATGTTTTGTCAGATTTCTTCTTTTACTTTACGTTTGGAGTCCCGTCATGGCCGGTTTGGGTGGTACGTTAATTAGTGACCTTATTTGGCACCATCAGCTGGGCCAGGTATCCAGCTTAAGAAATACTTCCTCTTCCCCGCCCTCTTGTTTCACATCAGATAACCCAGGGATATAAACCGTTTTCTTTTAGATAATACAGTTTGAAAAAAAAGAGAAACCTCTCTAAAAATACTGGGTATTTATTTGCATTAAACATTAGTAATATTCGTCTCAAATTTTCGTACAAGGTCAGCAAGTTCGACCCGATTGCTCAACTAGTGGCTATTTTATAGACTGCGACCGGATAAAAAAATGAACTCGATTTCGATGGAATTTGAAAGCAAAACGTAAACATAGACGCAATGCCGAGCATGCTAAAGTTTCTTATTTCTTTATTGCCTAAAAGGGGCTTAACATCAAGGGGACAAACAAAAGGATTAAGTCGATTACATCGACCCCAGTGCGTAACTGGTACTTAATTTATCCACCCCGAAAGGATGAAAAGCAAAGTCGACCTCAGCGGAATTTAAACTCAGAACGTAGCGGCAGACGAAATACCGCTAAGCATTTCGCCCGGCGTGCTAACGTTTCTGCCATCTCACCGCCTTACATTAAACATTAATAATATTGGTTTCACATTTTGGCACAAGACCAGCAATTTTGAGGCAAGAGCAAGTCATTTACATAGACCCCAGTGTCGAACTGGTACTTATTTTACCGAAAGGATGAAATGCAAAGTCGACATCAGCAGAATTTGATCTCAGAACCTAAAGACGGATAAAATGCTGCTAAACATTATGCTCGATGTGCCAAGCTCGTCGTGTCAAGCTCGCTGCCTTTAACACTAGTAATAATAGTAAGTGATTTTGGATGTAGATATAGAAAATGGGATAGAGCCGGTATGCAAAAGAATCGATCATAATTCGAACTTGTTAGATTCCATAATCTAGCAGTTCTATTTAATGAACCGACACACTTCTAACTTCTCTGCCTTTATTTTACAAACACTTGGATCAGAAGATAATATTACAATCATCACCCATGTCTGGTGGGTTTACATTTTAAACATATTAACTGGTAATTTATGTTTTATAATTGTATAAATGATCCCAAGTGTTTGTCAGTTTTCGGAACGCCACATTGTGGTACTTTCCGTTCGACATTTTATTGATATTCACTAAATTTGTCATTAACTCGCCTCATTTCTGTATATATTGATAACTTTTCAGGTGGCTATTTGTCAGTCTTTAGAGATATGGATAAACTTAGATATTATATTTGTTCCGACTCTGGCCTTTTAGTTGAAATCATGACTTGAATCAAATTTGGCGGTCATTCTTTTGGAATTTATAGATTAGCACCAATTCAGGTCATTTAAATATAGAGAATGCTAGAGAGCTGACTGAACTGTTTTGTGACATATACACTGGATCTTTGCATTCTATGACTAAGACTTTATACGACACCGGTAAGAAGTTTTATCGGCCACAGCTGAGATACTTTCAATTGGATAAGTTTGAAGTGGACGGAAAGGGGAGAGAAGCATGCATGGGCTGCTGGTTGTCTTTCTCATCTCAAAGTTTTCTCCAAAGGTCTGCACTCATGTATGTGCAGAACTGGTCACCTTTCAATCTTACCAGCTGAGACGAATATCTTTCGTTGCTGAAATATAACAAGATATTTTCTTCTGTTAGTTTTAATTTTAGATTCCACTCGTAACTGAATAGTAATAATTCTCCAAAACCTCGAATTAATTAATAATATTGGAGGTATCTTCCTTGCTTGTATCCATGCAATTTTCAACGCCCCTTACGGGAGTTTTTGCCTTTTAATTGCAGATGTAGTGGCAGCTAATTGAAGTTAATCAACTCATTATATAACATATATGAGACACTTTCTAATGTGAATTTAGCCTACGGCACTTTTATTAATGGTAATGTTAATTAACAGTTGCTTACATCTTTGTGTATATCAGGTGACCTGAAATCCACTGGCGATGGTATTATGACTAAAATTGAAAGGAAATTATAGCTGTTCCCTACACATCTGAAACTGTCTTCTAACGAACGTATTACACCATTTGTAACTGCGAATTCACAATGGGTTCCGCGTTTCTTGACGTCGCCCATTAAACATATTTCCCATCTCTGAATTTATAATTATGTGTTCATTCACACCCTAATATTTTAACACAAGTGATGACTTTAACACAATATGTGTGTGTGTGTGTGTGTGTGTGAGAGAGAGAGAGAGAGAGAGAGAGATAGAGAGAGAGAGAGAGTGAGGCTGAAAAGAGAGTAAAAGATTTATATATATATATACATGTATATATATATACACGCACACGCGCACGTATATATAATTTTCAGTTCTTTGTTAATTCTTCCCCTCGATGACATATCATCTGCCAAACTATAATCAAGAAAATGTTAAATTGATTGCCAACACCAAGGAAGCTTATTTCATCTCAAACAGTTTTACAGTTTCGGTTACAGCAGCTGTTGTTCAATTATTTATTATTGTTTGAAATTAATTAAGTGGTGGGTGGTGAAAACAATAATGTACCAGAAAGCAGACCTAGTAGTATTTAGTTGCGGTCGTTTCGGATCACAGTTCCGATCCGGCAAAATTATTTTTTTTTCTCCATGATTGAAGTAGCGCTTTAGTAGAGTTATTAGAGGTTTGGATATACTATTTCGTGCTATTTGTTCCAAGCCACTTCGCACTAAATTCGCATTATGTTTTTCCACATTTCTGAGCAAATCAATAATAGCCACAAGTACTAATCCAAGTTGGTAGAGTAGCAGGAATTTTAGAGCTTCGAAAAGCGTACCTTACAGTTATACTTTACCGGTTTTTACGTTTGGAGAACAATGAGTACGTAAACAGTAATACCTAGTTGGTGACATTCGTCATGGAAAATATCGGTGGTATGATGAGGGAAGTGCATTCGCCATCTCTCTCTCTCTCTCTCTCTCTCTCTCTCTCTCACTCTCTCTCTCTCTCTTTCTCTCTCTCTCTCTATATCTGTCTCTCTCTCTCTCTCTCTCACTCTCTCTCTCTCTCACTCTCTCTCTCTCTCTCTATATATATATATATGTGTGTGTGTGTGTGTGTGTGTGTGTGTGTGTGTATGTGCATTCCTCTCCACATATACATAGGATGTTCGAACTAAATTTCACGATGTTTTGTCTCCTTTTATAAGGAACAGCTTGGTGTATTGGGGCAAAGTCAACGACATAGAAGAGCATAAATGTTAAAGTTGAGGAAAAGATAATTGACGTGTAGGGCTGGAAACCATTCAGTACTGGAAAAGAGTTACCTGTAACATGATTACTCGAGATGAGTATCACAAGGCCTATATTATGACTGCTGTTCAACGCTGCGTTTACACAGTAAAGACGGTGAGACGTCACGTAGTTGTCATCCAAACGAGGTTCTCCCAAACTGTGAAGGTATTTGGATACGTCTCCTGCAAGGGTAACGACATGCTGCTCCCACGTCTTTGAACAGGTCTGTGAAGCTCCTAGAGACTGTGAGCAAACTCTGCCCGAAGGGTGTTGCTGCTGAAAGGCCATATGTGTGGGAGAATGACTTGGTTTCTTGCCATATTCCGGAAAGTGTCAAAGGTGCTAGTTGGAGAATTTCTGCGACTTCACTATCTTCAGTTTCTGTCCTCCTAATGCACACTGTTGTGCCCGGCAGGGTAGAGAAAGATACCAACCCCTCTACCTGTAACGCCAAGGCTAAGCAGGTGGCCAAGATCAAGTTGGTTTTCGAAGATCTCCCAAGGGATAAAATAAAGGACACATGCGCCAGGTCGCGGAGCGTTCTTCATGTCGTGCTGGAAGATGAGGGCAGCTACTCTGAGTAGACTGTTATCTCCCAGCCTTAATCTAATTGATTTTTTAAAATTATTTTTAAACACGTTAATTTTGGATGGAATAGTGTTTTCTTTTCCTTTTTTTTTTATTATTTGTTCTTGCGAATCATCACCTTTAGTCCGAAAGCCATGTATCTATTTCTGCACAGTGAATGCTTGAAACAGTAACGTTGGAAAATTCTGATTCTGAAAACCCTTTTACAAGCTCAAATCAATACAAAAGTCAACTTATCCTGCTGTCCTTCCTAGGTTCCTACTGTCCTTCCTAAGTTAATATAATCGAGTATAGTGTACCCTCTTTCAGAATTGGCATTCTTATATCTATGTTACAAATCAATATATGACATTAATAATTGCATGATTAGCATCCATTCAAACTCTGTATCTACATTCACTTTATCTTATTTTTAAAAAATCTATCTATGAATATCTATTCATGTATTGTTAGTAATATATTCTCAAAATTTATTCAGAAATGTTAAGTTTATTATTCCAGCAATATACATGATATAAATATACCTGAAATGTGGTTGAAAGAAAAATTTACCGTCAGAATAGATTATGTCATTATAATTCTTTTTTTTTTTGCTGCGTTTTTTTTTTTCTTCAATAAGCATAGGCCGCCTAAATTAAGGTAAAACATTTACTCTTCCGAATTTTGCTATTCGTTCATTTTGAAAGATTGTTTGTTACGTAAGGAATATAGATATACATCGCCTAAAAGTCGAATGCCGACTGCGGGTTCGATTTGGAATACAATACACTATTGATTATTCATACAATTCTCAGCATGCTCTACTTCACTCAGAATTGTGATGGCAATCGAATCTGCAGCAGTAAATGCCTGATAATAATATTTTGAAACACGTGTGGACTTGGATATTAGTCGTGAGTCTCTAAAACACAGAACGTTAGGGTATTGGAATCTTCAGTTTTACGTTTACCGGCAAACCCTCAGCTTCGGAAATTTATCCAGATTTTAAGTACCTAAGGAATGACTTATATATTTCATCACTGAATATGCGTAACATCACACACACACACACACACACACACACACACACACACACACACATACACACACACACACACACACACACACACACACACACTTCATGTTGCACGCTTACGTACTCAGCAACTCTTCAGATTCCATTAACCTACGCCACTATAATTCCACACTTCTATATATATATCTATATATATATATATATATATATATATATATATATATATATATATATATATATATATATATATATATATATATATATATACACATCTTTCTAAAAGTACACATATAACCACGCCATATGCGCATCTCTTAAAATGAATACAACCTTCTTTCGTTTTTAACACCCACCTGGAACCACGTTTCCATTTGGTCTTTAATCGTTGACACGTTTTTCTTTCTTTTTTTAACAATTTCTCTCAGTCTCACTCCCCTCATATATTTCTCTCATTTTTCTGATTATATATTACCCTAAAATATTTAAAACACTTCTTCCTTTGAAGCATTAAGCTAATATAGTGTTCGCTAAAGCCTGTCTCTGCAGTGTTGTCTTTTTCTCTCTGATATTGTCCATTGAATGTAAAATATTCATTAATTTCCTGTAGAACAAATTTGATATTTTTGAAACGTTGATTTAATTATATTTTAGTTTGAATAATTGAATAATTGCAGTGTGTTGCGTTCAACGTAATGGTAAGATGTTGCAAAGCCCATATCCTTACTAAGGGTATTAATAGCTTAACTGAAGTGAAATGGCTTTCGACAAAAATGCATATTTGCGACAAAAATGCATATTGCATTGCAAACATGAGTTGCTATGATTTAGACTTCTAATGAAAGTGCCTGTCATTCAGATATTTACGTTCATTTTATTCTTTGCAATATTATCGTACTTTCTGAAGACAGTACGGTAATGGATTTTTATAACGTTCACATCTTTTTGTCAGTGACTTTAATTTTTTTTTTAATGAAATGTGAAATGGTTTTGTGTCAATTTTGCCTACCCAACTGCTACCATCTTTAACTCAGACATGGTAATAAAATATGACAACGCAACAAACACACGAATCATAATCTTCTCTAAGTTTATTATGTAAATACGTATATATATACTCAGTTTGAAATAGTTTTTCTGGAAGCTTAATTAGTTTTTCTGTGTGTCTCTCCTCATCTTTCTTACGAACATCCTATAAAGGCATTCGCCATTTTCAAACGAGTTCAGTTAGACAGCATAGTTTCGCTATAATGTTTAGGATAAAATATTGTCATAAGTAGATGGAGACTTCCACTGTGCTACTTCACTGTACATGTCCTATAACACCCAAATTTCACAGATGACACTACACTTATTCTACCTTAATCTTCTTTAATCATACGTCATGCCCTCGCAAACTTAACACTGTACACTACAGGCGCACTGACTCCATATTTGCTTACTTCGAAAGAACGTTACAATAGGATATGGCAATCTTCAACTTCTCAACAAACAACCTAAACAGGCCAGCATGTCAATGCTCGTAGATAAGATCGAAACACTTCCAACTGCTGAGATGCACTTCCATTCTCTTCCTCTCATTCCGTCTTCCTTATGTTTATATTTTTCTCATACACCTTTCTCATGTCATCTCGTATTATCTGTTCTATATCTACCGATTCCCAATACGCTCCGTCCTACATATCATCGGGCCACACAAATATCTCTTTTAGCTTTCAGATTACAATGTATATAAGTTTCTCTCTGTATTATTCGTCTGAGAACATCATACAAGTATTTATCTTACGTTTCTGTACGCTTTCTTTTCTCATTTCATATGGTACTTGCTGAACTGTTTTATTCTATTGTTTTCGTTGATTTTATTTACATCGCAATTGAATAATGTTTTACTTTATCTACAAAATACAAATGCTTTATTCTATTTCAGTGTAAGAAGTCTTACGTTTCCCTGTCCTAGTCGCTAACCTCTAATATACATCCATTCCTTCTGTTGTTACTTTTATCTATCCAATCACAATATTACATGTATGTTTTATTTCTTGTTTGTGTCATTTCCATAGGATAAATTGCCTAAAATCGTACCCAATTGGTATAGACACCATTAAGCTAAAATTTATGTTGCAAGACAATTGAAATTCCAGAATCTTTAGCATTATAGCTAACGAATGATAATGTTTCTCATTTATGGGTTGTTCTGTCTATTAGGTATATTTACCGTTTCTGACGATTTCGGAGGCGAGTGCAAAATATTCTCACTAAATATTATTTGATCGTGGGTGCGTGTTTGTATGTATGCGTGTATACGCATACATGCTTTTGTATAAAGGGATATGTGTGTGTCTGTAGACACACACACACACACACACACACACACACACACATATATATATATATATATATATATATATATATACACATACATGTATGTATATGTGTATATACATATGTATATATATATGCATATATATGTATAATATATATAAATAAATATATATATATATAAAATATATACTTATACACACGCACACACATATATATGTGTGCGTGTGTAGATAGATAGATAGATAGATAGATAGATAGATAGATAGATAGATAGATAGATAGATAGATAGACAGATAGATAGTTAGATAGATAGACAGATAGACAGACAGACAGATAGATAGATAGATAGATAGATAGATAGATAGATAGATAGATAGATAGATAGATAGATGGGTTTCCGTGCACAGAGAAAAGTTGACCGAAGTGAATCAGAAGAAGTAAGTGGTAGGGAATTTTCATTATGTTATTTCTTCGTCTAGAAACTGAAACAACGTTTCCTCTAATACAAAATGAAAACGTAAAATGACATTTACATAATCTAACATTCTACAAGATTATGCCTCCGTGTTATTGTGTACAAGAGGGCGGTTGGCAATCAGCAGTAATCTAGCTTTAGACTAACTCTTGCAGGATTTCAAATTCCTTTCATCTCTTTGGTGTCAGGGAAACAAGGTGAACCGTGTGAGTAATGTGTTCGATCTAGTGGTTATACTTATCCCTATATTTGATGACATGGGTCTATGCAAGAAATCAATATTACTATTTTCCTTGCATTTGCATTCCTTAATATGATCTCATTATTAACGGGTCATAGCAATGGCTGTTAATCGGCGTTATGTTACAAAGGCAGAGCTACACACTCTCTTTCTCGCTCTTTCTGTCTGTCTGCCAGTCTTTCTCTCTCCACACCCTCTCTCTCTCTATTTTTCTCTCTCACACACACACGTGCATATACTCACGTTTGTGAGGATACACATGCGCCGCCCACGTACACACACACGCAAATGAACAAACGCACATGCACACAAACGTACGCATACACTCACACAAAACATACAAACACACACATACGCATACGCATATGTGTTGAATACATGTGAAGCGATCAATAATTTGATCATCACTGAAAGATATTTTGAATTGCATATCCAGCCTGGATGTTTATTACTTATTTGCGGTGAATGTTTGTGAGTTATTAATTGAGATAAAGTACATGATGTTGAAAAGGTCAGTAATATTTCTAAATCAAGTTTTCTCCAAGTAGAACCGGCAGACTGGGAAATAGACCAGGTACACACATTACACACAACACTGATATGCACATTCACACATGCAACATAATATATAAATGCACTACCGCATTCAAACACTTTGCTAAATATGGAAGAAAATAAGAACTATATGTGACTTTTGTTAGATATAATCATGTTGCCAACCAAGATATTGACATGGTTTTGATCTCCTGATTACACAATTCCATTTCACCTGCAAATGTTCTAGCAAATTGCGAGAATTACAAACTCTATGTTATGCATCCCACTCAGATGTTCATCGGCTGTGTTTAATCTTAAGGCATCGGAATACATTATGTTATAGAACCTACTGACAATGAAAATGTTGAAGTCTTAGAATACATTTATGGTTTATAGAATGATTTCATAAAGTTTCCTTTGCTGCGTTTACGTTCAAATTAAACTGGTGGATTATTTCTCTCTCTCCTTCTTTCTTTCTTCTCTCACACATTCGCTGACGCGCATACACTTTACACACACACGCACGCACACACACGTACACATAGAGTGTATTACACACACACACACACACACACACACACATATACTCTTTACTCTTTTACTCTTTTATTTGTTTCAGTCATTTGACCGTGGCCATGCTGGAGCACCACCTTTAGTCGAGAAAATCGACCCCGGGACTTATTCTTTGTAAGCCTATTACTTATTCTACCGGGCTCTATTTGCTGAACCGCTAGTTTACGGGGACGTAAACACACCAACATGGGTTGTCAAGCGATGGTGGGTGAACAAACGCAGACACACACACACACACACACACACACACGCACACACGCACACACACCCCCACACACACACGGTCGGCCCGAGGCTATAGTAGAAGACACTTGCCCAAGGTGCCACGCAGTGGGACTGAACCCGGAACCATGTGGTTGGTAAGCAAGCTACTTACCACATAGCCACTCGCTGATCTCGTAAGGAGAAAAAGAAATCACTGTTGGCAAATATACTTTAATATTCAGTACTGTTACTACATAGTGAAGGCGCATGACTCAGTGGTTAGAGCGTCGAGTTTACGATCGTGAGGCTGTGAGTTCGAATCCCGGACCGGGCTACGTGTTGTGTTCTTGAGCAAGACATTTTATTTCACGTTGCTCCAGTTCACTCAGCTGTAGAAATGAGTTGCGACGTCAAAGGTGCCAAGCTGTATCGGCCTCTTTGCCTTTCCCTTGGATAACATCAGTGGTGTGGAGAGGGGAGGCCGGTATGCATGGGCGACCGCTGGTCTTCTATAAACAAACTTAGCCGGACTTGTTCCTGAGAGGTTAACTTTCTAGGTGCAATCCCATGGTCAGTCATGACCGAAAGGGATCTCAGCAGTACTACATGGATATCATTCATAAATTTAAAACTAGTTCTTTTTCTCCTCACAAGATCAGCGACTGGCCGCTGCTTCGATAATTATATGCTGTGAGTAAGGTCGGCTGGCTGCTGTCTCTAGTCAGGCGGTTATCCAGTACGGAACGAGGAGAATTGCCCAGAAACCATTAGTCTGCTGGTACTGCCAACAGCTAGACGGCCCTCTTACTTTCAGTATATCTAGCGAAGGTGCAGGATGTATGAAGCTTGCTTCTCAAACACATGGTTCCGGCCGGGTTCAGTCCCAATGCGTGGCACCTTGGGCAAGTGTCTTTTGCTACACCCTCAGGCTGACTAAAGCCATGAGTGAATTTGGTAGACGGAAGCTTGACACCCGGTGTTGGTGTGCTTATGTCTGCGCTAAATAAGCGGTTCGGCAAAAGAGGCCGATAGAATAATTACAATGCATGAAAAAATAAGTCCTGGAGTCTATTTGTTCGAGTAAAACCTTTCTATGTGGTGCTACAGTATGACCGCAGTCATCTGACTGAAACAAGTAAAAGAATAAAAGGCTATCTAATCATCAATACTTAACGAATCGATATATATAAATATGAATATTGTACTAGTTCGACACATTTTAAAACATAACACTGGCCAGAATGCTAGTAGTTTTGACCGAAAGGTATGAATCAATAATTATGTAGATTCAGTAATTAGTGTTTCCAGAAATAATCATTTTCCGCTAAACTCTAAAGACATTACTTCTAGCCTGCATGTGTTAACCACGATGGGTTAAACAAACTTAAAAACAAAAAAGATCTCCATGAACTGTTATGTATATGAAGTGCTTCGATAGTCCTATAGAAAATTTATTTTATTTTACATTACCGGATATTTTGCATATTTTGTTTGCATATATGGGTATATATATATATATTGTGAAATTGGGACACGGCTAGGAGAGTAGTGTTTACATTAATAAAATACTAGCTCGCTCTGTAACTTAGCGAAATAGAAACCAGCTCCTCTTCATTGCAATACACGTTCCGTAACTATTTTTCCATGGTTGCGTCCATATTGATTAATATACACAAGAGAAAACAGTGAATCGGATGAGAGCAAACCAGACAGTCCCATATTTTTATTGTTATTCCACAAATGCTCTTTGCAAGTGTTTTAACAATGTTATATTTTAGAGCAAGTTGACAGATTTTTGCATTGATTTCTCATTTGGCAGTAGACATAAACAAGCATACACAGTCACACACATACACACACACACACACACACACACACACATACACACACACACACACACACACACACACATACACACACACACACACACACACACACACATACGCACATAAACATACACAATATGTTTGCGTGTCTGCATATATATTTTTTATATACGTGTGTGCGCGTATGTTTGCGTAATTGTGTGTACTCGTATGCGTGCGTGCATTTGTGTGTGTGGGTGTGTGTGTGTGCGTGTGTGTGTGTAAGTATTTCTTACTAACTTCACTAATTTGTTTTTCATCCTAATTGTAGTCATTATGTATACTAATTGTACTAGTTGCTGTCTTGCCAATATTCTTGTTATTCAACGCAAGGTCAATCCTAATTAATCAGGCCTATATTCAGATATGCCCATTATAGTCCCATCTTAAAATTAAAAGGTCTTATTTGTGGAACATTCTGGTAACTTTATATTATGGAGCACTATCTTGTACCAAGTTATTGAACCCTGCTCCTGTTTAACTCCAGTTTAGCACTGACAACAAGAGCTAGAATCAAACCATCTCGAATGTATTTTTCAGACATTGCATTTCTAAGACTATAGTATGTAATACATCACATTTTAAAGACTTAACATGATTTTTTTGTAAAGAGCACATATTTTTGTTCATCATTTGACTCACCATTTAAAAAATGCCATAATTTCTTATATCATGGTATATGCTGTTGTACTGGTTAATTGTGACTTATTTCCCATTATTAACTGATTGGAGAAGAACCACTGAAATCTCTGGAGTACTTACTAAGAAATGGTCTTCAATTGAGTAGTATGTTTCGTTTATCTTTTAGACAAGGAAGAACAGAACACCCCTATCACACTACAAAGCCTTCGAGACTGGTACAAGGGTTAGGATGTCACCGGCAATGTCGTGATCAGGCTCAAATTCTTGCAGCAGATTAGAATCTGCTAAAGTCACCTAATTTTCCGGGTAAAACTTTTAATTCGGGTAATACATTAAGTTTATCATTGAAAGAAATCGGAAGAATATATTACATTCGTAAATTTTCAAATTATAACATTTGGTTAAACAGTTGATTTTATATCATATTCGTTTTGGAATTTCTATAACAGAATAATCATGTTATTTTCTGCAATGCCTGTAACCGCATCGAGAGGAGACAAATGTTTTACTTATTCGTATAATATGCATTCCAATAACCTTTATTACAAATTGGTGGTCAAGAGAAAGAATTTCTTTTCAATGCGTGCGCAGCTGACATACACATCGGGGAAAATCTTTTGTTGGTTTTCAACTCCGGTTTCTATCCTCAGATTGAAGGAATAAAATTAAATATAAGTGCCCACAAGAGAATCTAAGTTACATCACAGTCAATGTTGTTGAAAAATTTGCAAGCTACATCTGTGCTCACAGAAATTTGCAATATTCCATGGTGAACAACTTAACCAAGTGTGTGTGTGTTGATTAATACCTGGAAAGTAAACAGATTATTTTTGCATTGATTACTCAGTTATTAAGGATCTTGGTTGCAGTAATCACTTACCTTAGGGCAGTATATTGCTTGTTTTTGAAGGCGGTAAGCTGGCAGGATTGTTAGCACGCCGGACGAAATGCTTAGCGGTATTTCGTCTGCCGCTACGTTCTGATTTCAACTTCCGTCGAGGTCGACTTTCCCATTCACCCTTTCGGGGTTGATAAATTAAATAAGAGTGAAACACTGGAGTCTATGACATCGAACAGTCCCCACCCCACACATTTCAGGCCTTGTGCCTTTAGTAGAAAGGATTGCTTCTTTTTGAAGTTGTAACACGGGAATGATCAAACCAAATTTATTTGGTGTTCTTTGCATTAACTGTTACATCGTTTTCTAAATTAAATATTTAGAAAATACTACTTCTTTTCGTTGTTTTAATAACAATTCTTGTACAACAACATAATGAGTAACTTGTTTTTCAAGATGCGCAAGCTAATTATGACTTTTTGTTTTTCTAAAACTTTCAATTAGTTTAAAAACAATTCACTGAGCAGATGCCACATGCGGTGCAACGTTTAAGAACTACTTCCTTGGGAGAACAACCAGAATATCCGAAAGAAATGAATCATTGCCCTTTTTAAAGCTAATGTCTTGTTTGTACTTTAAGCTATTATATCATCGTTTATCGTATTCTATGTACAACAACATAATATGACGTAATAAATTCAGGACAGAACAAACTTAGAAAAAACAAAACAAAACAAAACATTTAATATATCAAAAAATTCAATTACAAAATATACGTCAATGGTGAGCTCCCTGTGTAGTTATTATATGATTGTCATGCAAAACAGTACGCACGTATAGACACTACTGCTACTGTAGCTACAACACAACTAATACTATAAAATGACATGCGCCGCTTTATTCGTTCTTATTCCTTTTCTTATAACCAAAACAGTTAAATCGATCATTGTGGTGCTATTTACAAATTATACTGTCCCATTGTCATGAATTTAAGAAAAGAATGAAAGGAAAGCAATAAATCTCCACGGCAATCTAACTGAGTTAGTATTTTATTTATTTCTGTTAAATTTCTCTGCCGTTATCATCGTCGTAGTCGTAGTTCTCGTCGTTAGCGCTCATTATTGTCGTTATGAATCTATAGTTCTGTCTTACGTTTGTGAAAACCGGAAATAGTAGTAATATGAAGTGTGTAGGAAATGTATAGCTGTTATTTGGAATGTGATAATTATAACATTGAGGAAAAACATAAGTTAATAATAATAATAATAATGATAATAATAATAATAATAATAATAATAATAATAATAATAATAATAATAATAATAATAATAATAATAATAAAAATAATAATAATAATAATAATAAAAATAATAATAATAACAATAATAATAATAACAACAACAACAACAACAATAATAATAATAATAATAATAATAATAATAATAATAATAAATTTAAGGAAGCTGACAAATACAAACAAGAAATCAATCTACCTAACAAATACGAAGAAGAAGAAGAAGAAGAAACAACAAAAGCTATAAAACAAATGAAATCCAAACTAAAACTAGAACAGCAACGGACCATGATAAAACGATGGCAAGAAAAGCCCCTACATGGTAAATACTGGGCTATACTAAATGCGAAAGAAATAGACAGAGAAAAATCCCAGCAATGGCTGAGAAGCTCAGGACTCAAAGCAGAGACTGAAGGATTTTTAATTGCTGCACAAGACCAAAGCCTCCCCACCAGAAATTACCAAAAACACATAATGAAAAGAAATATAACAAGTAACTGTAGAATATGTGGAGATGGACAAGAAACAATAAATCATATTATCTCTGGCTGCCCAGTCCTGGCTAAGAAGGAATATATCCACAGACACGACAAAGCTGGGACCTATATACACTGGAAGCTATGCCAACATTATGGAATAACAACAGAAAAAAAGATGGTATAAACACACGCCAGAAAAGGTCACAGAAAACGAGAAAGCAACCATACTCTGGGATATGCCAATACACACAGATAGAGAAATTAAGGCAAATAGACCAGATATAGTTGTCAAAGATCATGAAGAAAAAAAATGCTTTCTAATTGATGTATCAATACCAGCAGATGACAACGTTTCTCTAAAAGAAATGGAAAAACTTTCAAAATACAAAGACCTGGAAATAGAGATAACTCGAATGTGGAATCTAAAAACAGAAACAATTCCTATCATAGTAGGTGCCTTAGGTATAATAAAAAAATATTCAGACAAATACATAACAAAAATAGCAGGACTTACAAATATATATAACATACAGAAAATTGCACCACTGGGTACTGCACACATCCTACGCAAAACACTTTCAATACAGTAAACATAAGAGCACCACAGCAAACCACAGCACATACCCAAGGCACACAGAGCTGCGCTCGGTAGTGAAGTGAAAGCACGTTATAAAAATAAAACTACTGAATAATAATAATAATAATAATAATAATAATAATAATAATAATAATAAGAAGAAGAAGAAGAAGAAGAAGAAGAAGAAGAAGAAGAAGAAGAAGAAGAAGAAGAAGAAGAAGAAGAAGAAGAAGAAGAAGAAGAAGAAGAAGAAGAAAAAGAAGAAGAAGAAGAAAATAATAATGATAATAATCACGATAATAATAATAATCATTATTATTTCTCGCTTTATTGGCCAGAAGGGCTACACACAAAGCAAAGGACAACATAGCACAAAGAACAGCGGGTATTTACGTGTTGTACGTGTAAACAGTTAAAGACAACGATTACAATTAATAGCAAAAGTTCAAACAGTTAAATCCGCCAAAAGGGGGAAGTTCCATCCAAAGGCAACCAAGAAACCCCACTTATCCTACAGACCCAAAACGCCAAACGTCACTGGCACCCCTCTTCTTTCCGATCTCTCAGGTACATATTCTGAGCAAGCCCATTCATACGGGTCTTCCTCACCATATTCACTCACCTTTCAACAGAATTACTGTTTCCAGAATATCGAAAACTTCGACATTCTTTGCCCGAGTTGATTGTTTTCTTATTTATTTTGCAGATGTAATCTTGATATTATGGCTACATATCGAATGCATAACAATGTCTTTGCTCAGATATCCATATCACGATAGGGATATAATCAAAACTTTAGATCGGTATTCGACTATCTGATTACTATCTGGTGTTCTCCTATCCTGTTGTTTTCCGAACATAATATTACTATGTGTGTAAGGTATAATCTAACTAGAGAATAATCGGTATGAATGCACACCTTCGACGAAAAGTATTACAGGAATATGTAGCTGCCCATGTTACAGTCTTCCCGACAAAGGGACACATACATCTTCAACATACACATTCTAATGTTTGTGCGACTGTCCACAATATAAATATGATGTTATAGGGAATTTGCCCGATATGTTACGCGATAAATTGTATATAGACTCTTATCCATTTTTGAAGATTTATACATGAACAAACTCAGGGAGCAAGCAAGCTACGAACTTAGGGAGACTTTAGAATGTCTTATAGTTCTATCGAAACTAGAAAAGTATCAATCAATCTATTTTTTAAAATCTTAATACAGGAAATACACGTAAAATCATATATTTCTAGATATATATGTGCAGTGCGGAATATTGGACATGACTTATAATGAGTCATTGGATGCCATGTATACGATTACATTTTGAAATTTTCTTCGTGAAGAGAAACTGAGTAGTGTCCAAAATCTCTTCCTGTAGTTCTATATTAATATCTTGAACGTAAACTGTACATAGAAACCAAGTGCGAAGTTAAATTTGTATAATCATTGTGCTGAATAAATGTAAAAAAAGTTTTGTACACACATAGTGTCTACAGGTATAGATGGTTAAAACGACATTATTTTCAACAGTGAAATATTTTTCATTATCAGCCTGTTGAAACATGGCTACCATGAGGTTTAATGCAAACAAAAATAATTAAGCTATGCACATAGAGGATAAAACGTTAATTATACTGGTTGAATAATTTTATAACATTTACACTTGTAAAAATAATTTCTCTTGGCTGATGCATGTTTAACAAACTACGTTTTCTAGATTAGGTTTAATATGCCTGAAACATGGAAATAGTTGCAAAATCTCCGCATGTCACCGTGCTCAACTTAAGAACATGAAGCTGTAGACTTTGACCCATGTATGAAGAAGATGCTGCTACAGGCGCACGTGAATAGACACACATATACTCAAGCATGCACACCTGGTACTGAATGCGAACACATTTAACTTCGATGGTATAAAATATCGAGAAATAATGGACATGGCTATGGTTACAAACTTTCCACCCTCGTATACTGATAAGGTTATAAGTACTATTTAGAAGAAAATCTATGTAAGAAGAGAAAACTTTTGACTAAAATTCCAAGATATAATATCAGTTAACAAATGGAACGGAATTTGAACTCATGACGCAAAGACGGACGAAATGTCGCTAAGTTTTTTACCCGACATGCGAACATTTTTGCCAGCTCGCTGCCTTAAAAATCAGTCATAATAATTTACATTCCTTAAACATTAACGTAAAATATGTAACTCTATTGTAACGAATTATAAAAAAAAACAGACACATATTTGAACTTTTACTCTTGCCATCCTTTTCACTTCAAATGGAACATTCTATATAGTATAGAAAGACGTATTTGTGCAATACGTCAAATTTGATTTAATGAACTTAAAGTGTTCGTAAAAAAAGAATTATACCTTAAAATTAATAAACAATGGAAATATAAAAGCAATGGAACTAGACATCGCACGACTGAGGACCTATAGGAAAACAATGGAAAAAATACCATCCGTTTATCAATAATTATGACCCAGTGGTGATAATCATATTCGATACTACAAAAACAAAACTACCAATAATTTTTCAAAGGCGGAAATGAAGACTCTAGTAGATGAATAGCAAATGTCGACCAATAAAATCTTAAAAAAACATCTCACAAGGGCAAAATGCACACGAGTGCTTAATTTAGAATTCTCCCTGAAGGACTGTGGAGGCAATAGATATGGAATATGCAGTAACAACAACTTCAAATATTTGGATATTTGTTCCTGTGTAAAATTTAGAAGTTGATACTTCTTCCAAATAAATGCAAATATGAACTGTAAGACACAGAATTCAATATTCTACGTGATCTGCCCATATTGCAATCAGAATTATATTAGCGAAGCCAGCAATTGCCTTTGATAAGGTGCAAGAGTCCGTGCACAGCACATACCAGAAGCTGAATTACGTAAGATTACTGTGAGTGAACATCTGGAAATATGTAGAAACAGCAGATTCAAGATCTTCGCTTTCTACAAATGCCAAAAATAATTATCCAAAATACCTAAATGCAATGGAACTACATTTCATAAAAAATATGCTACCACTGTTAAATGTTGAGAAACATATATTTATACAAAAGGAGAAATTCTTTTATAAAAACAATTTCTTAACCCAGATAAAACCAAATCAGATTACCACTGATTATATTTATTATTAATAATGTTTTTTTTTTTATTATTGTTACTAAAGCAGTTGGAGAAATTCACTTAAAAACCGATGCAGAACGCACAACGCACGCGCGCGCACACACACACACACACACACACACACACACACCCACACACACACACACACGCATATGCTTCAATACACAAGCACTCTCACACGCATACGCTTCAACACACACACACACACACACACACACACAAATAAACAAACGCACACACACACATTTAAAAGCCTTCTGAAACAATTCCGTAGCTTCTATTTTTTATAGCTGGATAACATGACCACTGACCAAAGTAGTTTAGTCAGTCACACAATAACTAAAAAGAATTTCCTGCTATTGATAAAGAAATTTAACCATCCCAGAAAAACACTCCATTGTTTTTTTCCTTTTCTCTCCCTTCTTTTTCTTTGTTTAAATATTCACTACACACACGCATGCTTACACACATTTATACGCACATATACACATTAAAATATATAGATTTTGAAATAACAAGGAATATCTCCAATTACAACTCCCAAAATTCCTCTTTCCAAATGCCAAGAAGACAAACTCAGCTCCATTTTTTTTTTAAAATCTAACTCACATATATATAAAGGGTATTAATTTTCCATATAAGAAATAATCCTAATTCTTTTCTACCCAAGGCACAAGGCCCGAAATTTTTGGGGAGGGGCCAGTCGACTAGACCGACCCCAGTACGCAACTGGTACTTAATTTATAGACCTCGAAAGGACGAAAGGTGAAGTCGATCTCAGCAGAATTTGAACTCAGAACGTAAAGACAAATGAAATATCGCTAAGCATTCTGTTGAGTTCTGTTTAGCAAAATTATAGTATTCTGGTCGGATCTATCCTGGATTATTCCAACACCAGTAAAACATTGGAAGTTATTGATATGGTGCTTATCCTACTATTAGACTTGCTAGAATTAATATCTTAATACTCCATGAAATCAACATTATCATG
>NC_142930.1:143077976-143090476 GCF_046866305.1 Octopus bimaculoides
ATACGACGGGCTTCTTTCAGTTTCCATGAACTAAATCCACTCACAAGGCTTTAGTCAGCCCGAGGCTATAGTAGAAGACACTTGCCCATGGTGCCACGCAGTGGGAATGAACCCGGAAGCATGTGGTTGGTAAGCAAGCAAACATCCATAAAAAAGAAGCGTGGAAATTTGGTGTATTCACTGTATTGACCCAGGATGATTGGAAGATACGAGCATCTAGAAATTTAGACGTAATGGATAAAGTTGGCTTATATTTTTCGATTAAAAACACTTCAGGTCAGGTAAAAACATCAATACAGCAAAATACATGTTGTTCTGTGTAATGAACGACCAACGGACAAGACGTGATGAATCACCTTCAGATTATAGCTGTCTTCGCTGTAAAGAATCGCGTGTCCACAGTACCAAATTAGTGTCATTACAAGAAATTTTTATTTCTTGTGAAAATTTGAGAATTCACACCTCCACGCTGCCAGAGCTTGGCAATTTTGTGCATCACACAAGTAATTATTACTGAGTTCTTGCAAATTACCATTGATAGAGCTATAGCAGTAAAGATTCATACATACTTAGCAACATAGGCTGCCGCGTGTCCACGCGTTAGTACCTACACATATACAAACATGTACACACACGTGTGCGCGCACGCATGCGCACGCACACACACACAAACACACACATATATAATATATATCGGGCGTTGCAGACGTTTCTCTTCTGTCAGCATTATAAATACAATTGGTTTCTTTCAAAACGAGACCGTGTCAGAAGTCCTCTCAACGTAAATAAT
The DNA here is from genome assembly GCF_046866305.1 of Octopus bimaculoides. NCBI lineage: Eukaryota > Metazoa > Mollusca > Cephalopoda > Octopoda > Octopodidae > Octopus > Octopus bimaculoides. Next base: position 143,078,767 of record NC_142930.1, read on the forward strand.
GAAGTATTCTGTGTTTTAACACAAAGTCCAGTTTTAACGGGAGATGTATATTGACTTTTAGTATTAATAGTGCTTCTCTGGCTATCAGCTATACATATATATATATATATATATATATATATATATATATATACATACATATATATGAAAGACAGAAATGAGTGAAAAAACTACAGAAGGCTTGTGTTATGTCGTTAAAGAATATATTTAAATCGTTATGTTAGGAAAATGTTATAAAAATTTACGTATAGTAACGTTATTTTTCGAGAAATATCTATTTTTAGTCATTCATACATCCAACCACGTGCTTTCACATACCGACTGTCTCACCCATATATATAGTCGGTATGTGAAAGCACGTGGTTGGATATATATATATATATATATATATATATATATATATATATATATATATATATATATATATATGGGTGAGACAGTCGGTATGTGAAAGCACGTGGTTGGATGTATGAATGACTAAAAATAGATATTTCTCGAAAAATAATGTTACTATACGTAAATTTTTATAACATTTTCCTAACATAACGATTTAAATATATTCTTTAAGGACATAACACAAGCCTTGTGTAGTTTTTTCACTCATTTTTGTCTTTTATATATGTATGTATATATATATATATATATATATATATATATATATATATATATATATATATATATATATATATATATATATATATATATATATATATATATAGTAGTAATTATTTAAACATTATGTTTGTCCCTAGTAGTTAGCTGGTGAAGCATGTTCACTGCCTATGGTTACCCTGACATTATCTACAGTTGGGTCGAAACGATCGTTGTGAGTAATAAAGTTTCCCATATATTCTATTATATTTTCTGTTCCAATTATTTGTCATATATATATATATATATATATATATGTTTGTGTGTGTGTGTGTGTGTGTGTGTGTGGGTGTGTGTGTGTGCGTGCATGTATGTGTATGAATTCCATAGAGAGATGTATGTATACATGGGTATGTGTATGTACGTGTGCTCTTCATATATATGTATGCGTGCGTTCCAGTTTGGAATCAGTAGATCTTTGACTGCTATTTCTGAATTCTCAGTATGTTGGAGAAGCAGCTCCTGCTAATCCCTGTATATTTATGATTATAAATGGTTTTACCGATAAAGGTTTTTTCATACTGAACTACTCGGCAAAATAGTTAATTATTAATTTTATTACTAATTGACGATTCCCTGCCCTATATATATATATATATATATATATATATATATATATATATATATATATATATATATATATATAAATGTATATACACATATACATACATGCATGTATGTGTGTATGTGCTTGTGTGTATGTGCATGTGCGTATCTGTGTATGTGTGCGCGTGTGCGCGTGTGCGAGCGTCCACGCACAGGTGTCTGTGTTGAAAATTGATAATGCAAATCAGGTTTTAAAGTAATTATAACTATTTCCTCAGTCGACTTTGTTAAGTAACGGTCATAAATATGAATGCAAATAGATATAAATTTTAATTATCGACGGAACGAAACTGAAGGTTAGAAACAGAATATTTGTTTTCCTTCAACTTATTATTTAGTTCAAAATTATCACAGTATTTACTTAATATATAATAATGATTTACATATTGAGAAACTTACATTTATGGAATAAAATGTTTGGGTTTCTTTATTTTTCACTCGACATCCTAATAAACTGCTGTTTAAGCCTAATTCAGGCTTGACAGTGCAAATATTTCAACTAAAGTGTTCAACTCGAAATGATTCCATCATATTTTAAAACATTATATACCTAGGACTACATTCATATTTTGATTGTATAAATATATAGTCTACTATTTCTTTTATAGTTTCCTGAATTATATTAATATGTGGGAGCATAATCAGCGCATGCTTAATGAGACAAAATTATATAATATTTCTCTCATACATCTAACACATAGCTATTTCTTTCGATGATAATTTGGTAATTCTTTATTTCATAAACATATCGGCGAAATGTTTTTCAATACCAGCTATTCTCTCTCCCTTTACAAAGAGAAACGAGTAAGAAATGTCAATACTTAATTTGATCAAAATATAGCTATATAGCAATTAATCAGCTCCCGTTTGGGTAGCTTCAAATGTATGTAAGATAATCCTAGAGCTATGCAGGTTTATGACGAGGTTAGAATTTTCAAAATGAATTCTGTAATTAATGACACATTTGTCCATTCTTATGTGTCGTCACAGTTCTTCGACGCTGTTAGAATTAACATGCTAGAGTTTGCATCAAATTACAAGTATTTGACCGGCGTACTAGCCAAAGACATCTTGTGTTATTGTTGTACATATTAAATTAGAATTAGCAATGCCATTCATTTGAAATAGTGACAATTCGTTTTTGGAAGATTAGCAGAGGTACCTGGCGTTGCTCAGAAATGAAATTGTTCTTTATTGGAAAGTAAGTCAAAATAAGTTGTATAGAAATGTGGCTTTTACGGGGATTCCTAGAGGAACCCAACAAAACAGACAGGGTGGCAGAACCAGTCGACCACCAACAGCACCAGGAGGGTCTGTCACTCCCTTTTCCCCTTCCTTACTTCTTGGCCAGCATGGCGGTTCTTAAAAAAGGCTGTATAAATACACGTGGCCTGGAGTCTTCGTGTAAGCAAGGAAGCTTTCGCAGCGGCCTCAGATGGCTAAGTCCGGATGTAATAGCCGTCAGTGAGACTAAGATCATGGACACACGGGCCTTTGCTCCCATTTTCGATGACTGAGATTTTCTCATCTGTTAGTCGACGAGGAATTTGGGGTGGGGTGGCAGTGTTGTTCAGAAATGACATGGATCTCGAGATACGGTCGGTCTTCCTGGAACCAGAAGGTAAGTCGGTGGTCCTGGACGTGAACGATAACGAAGGCAGTGCTTTTAGACTAGTCGCAGTGTATGCACCGACTGGAGCGCGGCAGCCGGTTTTCAGACGCCTGCAGGCCTTTCTAGAGACGCTTCGTTGTTTAGTGTTAGTGGGCGATTGGAACGCCATTTCGGTTGCACGTGTGTATTGGATGGGGCTAGCGAATAGAAAAGTAGAGTGCACACGCCTCGTAAACCAGCTCAGTCGTTTCCAGGTGGTGGACAGGTTCAGACTGAATTTCTTGAACACTCATGTGTGGACATGCGCACAAAGTATGGTGTCATCCAGATCTTATCTATATAGAGTATTTTTATATAGAAAGGTTATTTTATTTCCCTATACAGCAGATAGGAATAGCATAGAGGGTCCACTTTTGGAGCCCATGAACTACACAAAGCACAAATTTGTGATCTGTACGGTTGACTTACATATGCAACATAGGAAGGGACCCGGATACTGGAAGTTGAACGAGTCCTTCTCGACACGTCAAACATTCAGAGACCAGCTAAACAAGTTAATCCATCACGCCAGGTTAAATTCGTAGCGGTATATCATCTCTAGGAGTTGGGTTCAATCGTCAAATCCGACGGGAGGAGGTGGGGCTCTAAAACGGGCGGTTAGAGTAGAAGTTGTAGAATTTATCAGAGAACTAGCGACAGAGAAGACTAGAGTAGAGGGAGACCTTGTTAGGAAATTAGAAGAGGCACTCAGTAGAGGCATAGCGACCGACGTGCTGGCAGTGAGATTGGTTTGGAGCCAATTCTTTAACACGAAGCATAAAGGTTGCATTGTCAGAGGTAGGGTATATGCTCTAAAGCAAGAAGGAACAAAAGCCGTCGGATGATAAAACTACAATTTGGTCTTTGAGGGATTGGGATGAGTGCAAGCTACACGAGTCGAAGCAGATGTGTGCGGAATTTCAGCGGCACGTTACTGAACTGTACGGGGATTGTGGTAGCTCGGAGGTGGAAGTGCTCATCACTTCCTACCTTGATGGTATGCCGCGGCTTTCGGCAAGGGGCGTGGTGTTCTGTGAAATGCAATTAACAGCTGAAGATATACGAGACGCGTTGGCAATACTTGACGCGAGGGAGAAGTCTCAGGGTTTGGATGGTGTTCCCCTTGAGCTCTACAGATATATGCCAGACTTGTTTGGTGAGCTTCTGATAGATGTCTACGGCAACTGGCAGTAGAATGGGAGAAGACCAAGATCTGTGAGCCGATGTGTGGTAACGCTACTGAGAAAGGATCAAAACCAGGGGGAAATTGTTGATAACTTTAGGCCGGTAACTCTACTAAATACAGATTACAAAATTTTGGTCGCGGTGTTAGCAAAGAGTTTGGTGACTGTCGATGACAGACTGGTGGGCGATCTGCAGAACTATACACAACAACCTCCACCTCACTCGATATATCATAGAGAGGGCTGGTAAAGAAACTGGCATGGGTGGACCAATAACCCATTTGGATCAACTTAAAAAAAGTGGCTGAGGATGTACAGACATGTTCTGAGGCTGCGAGATCTGCAGCGATACTTTAACAGTGAGCAGGTGTGCTCGCCGCTTGATGAACACGTTTTACGGCAGCTCATCTTCTTGACGGAGCTACAGTTCTGGATCAGGCGTAGAGTGAGGCAGGACGTTTGGCACCTAGAGTGTCTCGAAGCGCTCACAGCCAACGGCGATTCGAGCAATGCGGTCGGTGGAAGTTTCATTTGGGAGTTCTATAACGGGTTAGTGGAGGGTAAGATCGACGACATACGTTGTGTTGGATCAACTGGCTGGTCTCTTCCGGGCGACTTTCGGTCCGGTAACTATGGATAACTTCCATAAAGACCTGGTCTGGCAGTGCTAACGAGTGTTGCTGGCGGTTTGAGTTTAGCTCTATAGAAACGGGTGTGCAGTCAATCGGGCTTGTCCGAGAAGCACGCGGAGCGCTGAAACCGTTCTGCGTGCTCTCGTACAGTGTCTGAGCATTGCTAACTTGTGGGGCTTTGTCAAACATTTATAGTCATGTATAGGACAGCTGTTGTCCAAATCCATTGCGAAGATCACCCCGCCGGCTTCTCTTGGCCGGGAGTGGAGGGAATTTTTTCTCTGACTGGTGACTCTGTCAAAAAAGGTTGTGTAATGGATGCGATTGATAGGGTTGAAGACATGTGCCTTCCACTTTTGGTCAAGGCCTCATTGATTTTTCAGGTTCCACCTGAAAAGGAAAGTGAAGCTGAAACGGTGGGTGCTGTTACCCAGTAAGTTCGTTGAAAGGTGGGCGAATTTGACAAGAATGGCTCGCATGAATGGGCCTACTCTAAGTGTGCGCCTGTAGGCCGAATGCAAAGGAGAAGAGGGGTGTCTTCCTGAAGAGCAGTTGGTGTTAAGGGGTTCAATGTGCGTAAGGTCTCTTTGGTCACCTTTCGTTGGAACTCCCCTCTATTGGGGAAGCATATTTTTGATTTAATCTTTGTTAATCGTTGTGTTTGTTGGCTGTTTACACGTGTAACCTCACTGTCCCTCGTCTGTATATCACCCGCCATGTTTTGTGTTCGGCCCTGCTGGCCAATAAAGAAAGAATTATTATTATTATTATTACTATTATTATTATTATTGTCATTATTAAATATTGTAGTTCTTGCTGCTCTTGCTGCTGCTGCGGGTGTTGTTGTTCTTGTTGTTGTTAAGGCGGTGAGCTGGCAAAGTCGTTAGCACGCCGGGCAAAATATTTATCACTATTTTGCGCGCCACTACGTCCTGTGTTCAAATCCGCCGAGGTCGAATTTGCTTCTGGACCCAAGGAAATAAGTACAAGTTAAGTACTGAGATCGATGTAATCGACTATCCTCCTTCTCTAAAATTTCAGGCGCAGTGCTTATAGTAGAAAGGATTAATATTATCACTATTGTTCCGACGTGGTGGACTTTGCCTTTCATCCTTTTGGAGTCGAGAAATTAAGTAACAGTTATGTTGTGGGCTCGATGTGAGCGACTTAACACCTCCCCCAAAATTTCAGTCCTTGTGTCTATAATGGAAATTATTATTATTATTATTATTATTATTATTATTATTATTATTATTATTAGTAGTAGTAGTACTATTAAGGCGATGAGCTGTACGAAAAGATTAGCGGTATTTCGCCCGTCGCTACACTCTGAGTTCAAATTCCGCCAAGGTCGACTTCGCTTTTCATCGTTTCGGGGTTGATAAATTAAGTGCCAGAGAAACTCTGGGGTCGATGTAATCCACTAGTCGCCTCCCCCAAAATTTCAGGCTGTGTGCCTTTATTAGAAAGGATCATTAAAGCGAAGCACTCCGGGCAAAATGGTTAGCGGTATTTCGCCCGTCGTCACCTTCTGTGTTCAAATTACGCCGAGGTCGACTTTGCCTTTCATCCTTTCGGGATCGATGTATAATCGATGTCGGATCGATAAATTAAGTACCTGGAGATGTAATCGACTACCCCGCTCCTTTAAAACTTCAGGCCTAGTGTCTGTAGTGGAAAGGATTATTTTTATTGCTATTGCACCGCCGAGGTCGGCTTTGCTTTCCATTCTTTGCGGTTGTAAAATAAGTACCAGTTGAGTGCTGGGGTTCATGTAATCGACATACAATCGACCCCGAAATTGCTGGCCTAGTGGCTAAATTTGAAACCACTGTTGTCGTTGTTGTTGTTGTTGCTCTTCTTCTTCTTTTTCTTCTTCTTCTTCTTCTTCTTCTTCTTCTTCTTCTTCTTCTTCTTCTTCTTCTTCTTCTTCTTCTTCTTCTTAAGATGACGGGTTGACAAAATTGTTAGTAAACCGCACACTGTGCTTAGCAGCATTTCGTCCGTCTTTACGTTCTGGGTTCAAATTCTGCGAAGGTCCGCTCTGCCATGCAGTTTTTCCTGGCCCTTCTTATAAGTAACAAGTGGGTACTAGGTTCAATGCAATCGACAGGCCTCCTCCTCCCAAATACCAGGCCGTGTGCCAATTGCAGAAATGATTATTATTATTAGGTAACAATCAATTTTTTTATTCGTATATATATATATATATACACGCGCACACACACACACACACACACACACACATATACACACACACACACACACGCACACACACACACACACACACACACACAAGATAATGGCTTCAAAATAAATTTCTGAATGAAATAGGGAATTGAAAGTACAAGAAACTAGCAAAAAAAAAAAAAATCCTATTTTTGTTATTTAAATTTATAAATCAATTATTATCTAAATTATCAGCAATTTTAGATACTACTATTATCAACATTTTATTTATGGAATAAATGCAAGAGTCAATCAAAATGGCTAATATTTGAAAATAAACTTCAGACTAGAATTTAAATTTCAAACTAAGAACAGTAAATATATTTCCCATAACTTTTTCAAGTCCAGTTATATATATCCTTGATTTTTACTGTGTTTTATATTTTTCCTTAATTTGATATTATATATTCTAAAATATATAATATCTGAAAAAGGAAGAACTGAAAATGTATGGATAAAATCATTAACAAGATATAGAGTGAAGAGAGAAAATAAAAATGCCATGAATGCTATTTCGTTAACGCAGTACTTTATAGTTCGTGCTTAGATCTACGTGCCAAATGACGGGTATAGAGTGTTTGTTAGCGAGTGGTTGTTTATATATAGACAAACACACACACACACACACACACACACACACACACACACACACACACACACACACACACACACACACACACACACACACACACACATATATAAATATGTATATATATATATAAAATTTATTAATAAGGGTAGAAATTGATATTAATCAATTAAAACCAGTGGTCTAGCATATTAAAAAAATCCGAAGATTAAAATTATATTACATACAAAAATAAGAGGAATGACCAGCGAAAGTGGACTCCTATATGCTAGAAATAGATGCCGAATCATATACTGAGAACATATTTTTCGTGGTTAGATGATTCTGCATCTATTTATAGCATATAGCAGGCCACTTTTACTGGTCATTCCTCATATTATATATATATATATATATATATAGTATGTATATTAACTAACCTAAAGTTCATATATATTTAACCACACACACAGACGCATGTGAGCACACACTCAGTCACACACATGTATATGTATATATATATATATATATATATATATATATATATATATATATATATATATATATATATATATATATATATATATATATATATATATATATATACACATATATATATATTAAACTAAAGGTCATATACATTTAACCACGCACAAACGCACACACACAATATTTCTCTCACACCCGCTCTTTCTCTCTCTCTCGATATATATATATATATATATATATATATATGTGTGTGTGTGTGTGTGTGTGTGTGTGTGTGTGTGTGTGTGTGTGTGTGTGTGTGTGTGTGTGTGTGTGTTGGTCAGGCCGTGGATTGCCAAGCCGTGACACTGCTCCCGGAACCATGCGGGGGGTGAAACAAATTTCTTTCCGCATGCAACATATGAATTTGTGATTGTGTATATAAATGTGAGTTGAGAAAGAACATTTGACATCGTTGGCATCAGTGCTACACTGGTTGTAATACTATACGAGGTAAAAGAACTTCTCAGACCATTCGACGCGCTAAAAATAGAAGCCAATTTTTCAAGGAGACTTTGAATAGAATAAACAATATCCGAAAAACCGTTGGATGTTCAGAAAAATGCGGCTCAACAACAGCAGCTGCAATAAAATATCAATGCTAAGAAAATGAAAATCAATACCCTTCTTCGGAGAGACGCCACCATGAACCAAGAAATACTTATGTATTAAACGTCATAGCGAATGAAACGTTTTGAGTGATTCTTGAATTACTTCCCTTACACCATATTCACATATTCAGCATAACGCTTTGCAATATGTTTGAATATCACACACACAGACACAAACACACACACACATGCACACACTCACACACAAACACATACACAGACACACACACACACACACACACGCACACACACATCTGCACGCGCACAAACACACGTATGTACCAACGTGTATGTATCGCAGGGTATGTGTGTATGTGTGTGAAACTAACGATTATTATCTAAGTTTCCTCATTATTCATATTTTCATATCCATCACCTTTGAAGTCCGAAAATAATTGAGCACGTGCTTGCACTCACACACGTGCAGCGCGGACACACATGCACACACGAACACATACACGTACACACAGAGAAACACAGACACACACGCACACACACATACACACATATAGGCCAGCAGGCAGAATTGTCAGAGAAAGAGACAGAGAGAGAGGGAGAGTAAGGCGGAGAGAGATAGTAGATAGATATAGAGAAAATGTATATGGTATGTAGATTGTTGGTAATTATTAGGCTTATATATATACATACATACATATATATATATATATATATATATATATATATATATATATATATATATATCGACTTAAAACTCAATTGTGAGTATTTTGCTAAGTTTGTTAACAGATACTATATTTTTGCCTAAATTTGGATATAGAAATATATATAAATACACACACACACACACACGCACACACACACACACACACACACACACACACACACACACACACACACATATATATATATATATATATATACACATATACCATACATACATACATATGCCATACATACATACATACATACATATATATATCTGCGTGACTAAAGGCGGTGCTCCAGCATGGCCGCAGTCAAATGACTGAGACAAGTAAAAGAGTAAAAAAAAAAAAGAGTAAAAGAGTATATATATGCCTAGGTGGTTAAAGCGTCGGGATGTTGGCGGGCCGGGTTGTGCGTTGTGGTCTTCAGCTGACACTTTACGTGGTTGGTGCCAAGCTGTATTGGCCTTTACCTTTCCCTTGAACAACACCGGTGACGTCGACAGGGGAGAACGGCATGCATCGCTAATCGTTGGTATTGAATAAACAACCGGAATTGTGTTTCGGCGGGGAAGATGGTAGGTGCTACCCCGTCGGCATTTGTGATCGAAGGGGATTTTATCCAAAATATTTTGTGTTTAACATTTTACCTATTTTAGTCATTACACTTCGGCCATGCTGGAGCATCGACTTAAAGTATTTTAGCTTTAAAAAAATCAACTCTAAAACTTATTGAGTTTTTTTCCTTTATAAGCCTGGAATGAATTTATTCCATCGGAATCTTTGCCGAACCGCTAGATAACAGGAACATAAACGCTCCAACACCAGGTATCAAGCAGTGGTGAGTGGTGGGTGACAAACCCAGGTACACACGCACACACGCACATATACACATACATACACACATCCACTGACAAGGCTTTGGTCTGCCCGGAGCCTTAGGAGGCACACATCCTTTGTCCCAGTGCGTGCGAATGAACCTGAAACCAAGTGATTGAAAAGTGAACTTCCTACGACAGCCACATATACATTTTAATGATTATTACTAACGATCTTGATGCCAGTTTCACAAAACATTAATGAGATTTCATCACAAACAATGTAACTATCTACAATCTTTCACCTCACACCTGTCATAGTTTAAATCATATTCAATACAGGTCGTTTGACATTTGTTCAGCTGGAGTTATTTCCCTTATATTGGTCTTTCGTACAGTGACACGCACACACAGACACAGAGGAAGAACTTTGTCACGCGTGTACACTCATATAATTTACTGAAACATTACGTTCTGAGTTCAAATACCGCTGAGGTCGACTTTGCCTTTGATCCTTTTTAGGCCGATAAATTAAGTACCAGTTGCGTACTGGGGTCGATCTAATTGACTGGCTCCCCTCCCCCTAAACTTCGGGTCTTATGTCTAGAGTAGAAAAGAAACAATATAACAATAAGTAATTGTAATATGTTTGTCGATTTTCATACACTGTGTTATCAATTCGTATGTCTTCCGAACAACTACTACACGAGGTCAACGGGACATATATATGCGGTAGTAGACTCGCATTACTATATACTATCCGGATTCCATGTGTCATAGAATTTCCATTCATGTATGTGTATTCAAATACACCCGCCCACGCACACACACGCACACATACACAAACATACGCATAAATGCATGCCTATGTATGCGTATATATGTAAACAGATGTGTATGTGCGTGTGTGTCTGTGTGTGCCTGTGTGCGCGTGCATGTGTTTGTGTGTATTTGTGTGTCTGTGTGCTCGCGCTTGCATTTTTGTTTGTCCCCCAAATTGTGTTGGTATGTTTACGTCCCTATAACTCAGTGGTTCAGCAAAAAAATCCGACAGTAATAGGCAATGCATTCGATTTGTTCAGTCAAATTTCCTTGAAGATGGTGTTCCACCATGGCCGACTGAAACTAGTGAAAAGATAAGCTATAGAAAATCCATATACATTAAAATATATACTGGATCTCCTACTCTTCTTCCGAAATTCCGCTTATGTATTTTCAGTCCATTGATTAAATGATCTAACATTCTTATTGGATTAGCGTGTGATCGGCTGTGTGTAAGCAGGTAAACATTTCAGACACAACTGTACACTTAATGTAATTCTCTGGCAGAAATCAGCGTGGAACGGTTTGACAAACGTTAGAGCTTCGTATTACTGGAACATTCCATGTGGTGCGTTTCCACATACTTGCCGTCTATGAAAATTCACTCACATTGCATAGGTAAAGCACATGCCTAAAAATCACTTGCCTAAACTACTGTGACATGCCGTCCAACCCAGCACTTTCTCAATGTGTAAAAGACGTCTTAAATACTTTGTAATGTTATACCTACATATAACCACACGTA
>NC_142930.1:143095476-143107976 GCF_046866305.1 Octopus bimaculoides
GTGTATTAGAGTCGGAATAACCACAGGTCTTAATTCATAACTCATTTCATGTATTCCTTCACCTACACAATTCTGTTTTGAACAGTTATAGCAAATTGGAATGATGATTAAGCCTCGTCCTACACACAAACACACTCACACACACACACGCGCACATATATAAAACATAGAGTTATATAAAATATACAACAATTCGTGATTTATTAAAATTAACTCCTCCTTTAGGCTACGTGTCATGATTACCAAATAGCAATATGAAGGGCAGTCAATCTTAAAAATCAAGAATTCGTCAAAGCTGACACAACACTAACGAAATTGACAAGTTTTAGTCTGTATATAAAATGACACCCATGTATAAATATACGTGTCCCTGCCTGAATAGGCATTATCAGCACGACAATAGTCCGAAATTATTCCCAGCAGCTACGTTATTTAGTCGTATACAAAATGAGTTGAAAACATTTCTGGCCTATGTAGGTATGTATTTGAACAGCATAGACAAGTATGTATTTTAACAACATAGAGTAATTTATCTGCATATATTAGTTCTTCAGCTCGAAACGTATTTTATCTCCATAAAGTAGTATAACACTATCATGTGAATTATCTCAAGAGAATAAAGCGCCGTCGATTACCAAAACACAGCAATATATTTTATTTATTCTTCGCTCACTCTAAATTCAGCCACTATTGGATTAAATGACTTCTATTTCATTCTTCTGAGGGCAGTTGATAACACGTTCTACATGCCTTCACCTGCGTATGTGTTAAACATTACACAGGCGGCATTCAAATAATTGTTTTAGTGAAATTCAATTAGCTGAAATCATTTGTCAACTTCTTATTTTGTACCAAAGTACAGTAAATCAAGAATGAAATCGAAGACTTAAACATACACGCTCAATTGTTCATTCGTTTTTAAATTGGGATTGCACCCCAGGGAAATAGTTTATTCAGAGAAGATTTTGAATGGCAGTTTGACACAAACTAGGGCGCAATTTATTGATTCGGTGATAGTTTCAGTCATTACTACACATTTAATTCTATTTGTAACGTCATTTTGTGACATCACTGTCAATAATCGTAGTTTACGTTAGGCGTTAATTAGGCGCTATTCTAAAACAACTTCTGAACTTGCCATTTTGCAACTAATATTATTTGAGTTAGCTTTTTATTTTTACCATTTCCATACTATTTTCATGTAAATAAAATACATAGAAATCAATATGTGGAAGAATTATAGCAAAGACGATATTGATTTATTCTCATTGGTCAAAGTTTGTGTTTGACAGACCAGTATATGAATATATGTGTATATATAAATAAACATGCATATAACTATATACATATGCATTCCTTATATATATATATATATATATATATATATATATATATGAGTGTGTGTGTGTGTGTGTGTAGATATATATATATACATATACATACATATATATATACTCATACATATACATATATATATATATATATATATATATATATATATATATATATATCAATATGTGGAAGAATTATAGCAAAGACGATATTGATTTATTCTCATTGGTCAAAGTTTGTGTTTGACAGACCAGTATATGAATATATGTGTATATATAAATAAACATGCATATAACTATATACATATGCATTCCTTATATATATATATATATATATATATATATATATATATATATATATATATATATATATATATATATATATATATATATATATATATATATATATATATATATATATATATTTAAATTCAATAATAGGACAAATTCTTTTACAAGAATTTATCAAGTAGCTAGCGTGAAAAACCTCATAAGGGAAAAAAATCCATCATTTATTCCCGAAATATATATTTATATTTATATAAGGGCATTACTATACAATAACGCCTCACGCCATGAGGGACTCTAAGGTTCGACTACTATAAAAAGCACATTTTTACCGAATGCGAGGAAATGCAACTCTCAAAGCCAACCCCTTAAAAAGGGACTAAATTATAGTTCATGATTTCGTAGTTATTGTAGTATTATACAACTTCTACTCGTCAGTATAATATGGTCAAGAAAAATAGAAATAAACAGTGAATCAACATACCAAACGAACACCGTATATCCAGCATAGCATATAGACGACTGTTCATCGCTATTTCCCTATGTAAGTGGCGGGAATTTCGAATTGCATCTCGGTAAATATGCCTCTTACTCAGAATAAATTCAGCACTGAATATATTCTGGTAATATATTTAAATTGAATATTAGGACGAATTCTTTTACAAGAATTTATCAAGTAGCTAGCGTGAAAACACATCATAAGGGAAAAAATCCATCATTTATTCGTTTGGTATGTTGATTCACTCTTTATTTCTATTTTTCTTGACCATATTATACTGACGAGTAGAAGTTGTATAATACTACAATAACTACGAAATCATGAACTATAATTTAGTCCTTTTTTAAGGGGTTGGCTTTGAGAGTTGCATTTCCTCGCATTCGGTAAAAATGTGCTTTTTATAGTAGTCTGACCTTAGAGTCCCTCATGGCGTGAGGCGTTATTGTATAGTAATGCACTTATATAAATATATTTATATATATGTAGATAAATAAATGTATATGTATGTGTGCTTGTGTGTGTCTGTGTGTGGGTGTATCCGTGTGTGTGTGTGTGTGTGTGTGTGTGTATGTGTGTGTTTGTGTATCTATGTATTTATGAAGCTGTGTGAATATTAGTATACTAAAATTGATTATTGCCTCGATATTCCAAATTCCAGTTATGTTTTCAACACATTAACTTGTGTAGGTTGAACGAGGCAAAATGTTAGAAAAAGAAACCTATACATACCAATGCAAACATCTAAGACTAAATCTTTTTTCAAGGTCACTTAAAATACTATTGTGGATCCCCATAGTAATATTTTGTTGCGTAGACCCCAAAAATTCTGACATTAGGGGGCCATATGGACCCTGGATGGGAACCACTGTTCTAGACTTTTATACAGAGAGGCTGGTAGCAGCTTCACTGCAATTCAGGGTGAAATAACTACACTAAAACTATTAGGACATTTTTTTTTTATTCTGGCGTTCTACTAACTCTTCACACTCATTACTTCCCGCTTTATAAACAATATTGAATTATTTCGGCTCAGTTTAGATCTGGATACTTGATTAAACGTCATCTTAACCGGGCAAGCCTATAAAGAAAACACAGTTCTCGTATATAATTGCGTCTCTCATTTCCCTCATCAAAGCATAATTCAACGGTAATTAATTTGAATGTGATAAAGTTCTTGTAGTATTTTCATCTTACCCCGGGAAGTTATGCATGAAATATTTTATCTCTGTGCTTATTTTTATTCATTTCATTTCTAATTAAGTGTAATAAATAAAACGCTTTCATTTTATTTTTAATCGGATATTCTAGAAGCTAAATGACTACTGTTCGCTGTTCTTATGCATGCGTATATATGTGCTAGAGTGTAGTTGTGTTTACACATCATATGTGTGTGTACACACACACACTCACATATGTGAATGTATACATACTTACACACATGTATGCATGCATACATATATATACATATATATATAGATATCTATGTATATATATATATGTGTGTGTGTGCGTGTGTGTACTACTTCGGTAGTACGTAAAGTAACCCACATTTTAAGAATAATCATGTTTCAAACTTCTAAAAATTTGTGTGCGTTCTTAAAGAAAGAAATTGATGATGTTTTGAAAATGGAAGAGTCGATTATAGTAGAGTTCCTTTCTAATTTCTTCTTTGAATTTAGTAAGTAAGCGAAGAAGTGAACGTCTATTTTGTTGCTAGTGTCGCAAGTAAAAGCAACCGAATTCCACTTAAAATTCATCTATACAATTTTAAATAGTGAAAATCTGATTTAATAGTGTAGTTCTAGATAATCCTAAGTCAAGGATTATGAATTTATAAGATGGTATGTTATATTAAAGCTCTAATAAAGAATTACCAGTGCATCGACACACAGACAAGGAGTTAGATTAGAGCAGAGGTTCTCAACCAGGGTCTCTATAAAAGTTTGGGTGGTCCACGCAACAGAATTGTAAATTGGAGGTCCAGAAAAGTATTTTAAAGGCCTCTGAATTTTTTTTGCTTTTATTCTCTAACGTTTTACATTACTCAACCTACACATGTTAATGTCCGAAAAACAAAATAGGAATCTTGAAAGAAGTTTCTAGAAAACTAGTTCATAATCATCGAATGGCTGCGTGGATCCAACACAATAAAATAGTAATCAAAAGGGTCCATAGGTAAACAGGGGTTGAGATCTTGTTGGTCAGAGTATGCAGAAGGACACAAGCATTAACACGTGTGTTCGAATCCCGAAACTGAAAGACGCTCTTGTGTCCTTAAGCAAAGGAATTCGTTTTGTGTGGTTCCAGTAACATCTACGAGATAATCTTTGCGATGGGCTGACGTCCTGACTATAGGCAATATTATTGTATTTTCAGCAAGATGCCAGGGAAACGCAGATAAATTCCGATCTCATGTGAACAAATTCGAGAATGTGGGGATTAATCATAGTTCTTAAACAAAACACATTGTAACAGCGTTAACTACCCATGGGGAGTTACAAAAGCTGTTGAATTATTAGAGTAAAGCAGAAGTGAAATATACAGAAATTTATTAAAGATATGGTTCTGAGCTAAGAATGTTGCTTCCAATCTACACGGTTTGGTGATAAGTCCTACTGTTTGGCAGCTTGAGAAAGTGTCTTGAACTGAAAGTCTTCAGCGTGGATTTGGTAGACTAAAATTGAAAGCAGCCTGCTGTATATTTATATGTACATCCATGTGTACGTGTGTGGTCTGTGTGTGTGTGCGTGTGCGCGCGTGTGTGATTGTGTCTGTGTTTATCTCCCATCAATGCTTGATGACCGGTGTTGCTGTTTTTGAGTCACCGTACATTAGCGGTTCAGCAAAAGAAACAGATAACATAAGACCCAGGCTTGAAAACGAAAATCAGCTTTGAGGTTGATTCGTTCAGCAAAAATTCTCCAAAGTCGTGCCCCAGCATGACCAAATTCATGACTGAAACAAGCAAAAGGAGAAAGACGAAATACAAAATACCCCCCCCCCCACAAAACATAGAGATTGCATGTTATTCAAAAGACCCACCTTTAGTATCAGTTTCTGTAGCTTTTAATTATAATTTAAAAATCGCATGGAACCTTCATAACCCTAGAAACACAGCGTTAGTGAATAATAGAGGAATAATAGAGGAACATCGTTTGCGAGAAATAGACGAGGTGTCTTTGTTCAGATGTTTGCTGCAAGTAGGTTGACCTAAGGCAAATTAGCATCTAGAAGTCTGCATTTATGGATAAAATATAGATAAATGAATAGGAAAATATTTTCAGTGAGGAATAAACCTCGCTTGAACTCTGATTCAACTTAGTTGAACTGATTGATACTTTGTGTGTCAATCACAGCATTGATCAAATCTAACCGGAATGTAAACATATATCATTTACTACTGCTACTGCTACTACTACTACTACTACTGCTGCTGCTACTTCCACTGCTGCGACTGCTGTTGCTGCTGCTACTGCTGCTGCTGCTTTGTAGCGGTAGTACAATGCGTGGTGAAGAAACTACATAAAACGCTGTTAGCAAAAACAAACAAAAACCCGCAGCTCTTGATTATTTTAGAAGAATCCAAGTAAAAGCAAAGAAAACAAAAACGAATTCAAGTAATTAATGAGATTAAGAGCATTAAGAAAGGGGCTTTATTAGCTTGTTGTTTCAGTTTCAATAGAATTGTTTTACGTGTCTGTTTAGCTTAAAACTCTCATTAGACGACTGTTTATGTCTGTTTGGTGAATAACGATGAGTTTTAAACGAAAAAAAAAAAAAGATAAGATGAAAAACAGGCGAATTATAAAACAAAAGATCAGAAAATTGGAACTTACATAATTGAAGCAATAGTAAATAAATAAATAAATAAATATAATTAGAATATAACGCTAAATAAGAAATTACGTGTAAACAAATGTTTAAGCTTAATATATTAAACAAAACATATTTATATTGATTTAAAAAGAAAAATACTTCTGATACTCGTTTTCTTTTGAGGATATCATGTTTTATTTTCTTGTGCTAAAAACATATGCACAACTTCTATTAGTTTCAAGTAATGGACTGAGATCGTTATTTTAGAGATTGTAGGTGATTACATTGCCCCAGTAGTTATGCCCCCATATTGCTTAGGTAGTAAAGACACAGAAATCGAAGAAGGAAGATAACTTACTGAGGCAAGAATACCGTAGCGTATTTTCAATGAACCACTTTTTACTGCATGCTGATATTGACACATACGAACACACACACACACGTATATATGCATACCTCCATGCATATATACATATTAACGTACGTACAAATATATATGTGTGTGTGTGTTCATAGAAGAAAAAAAATGGTGATAAGAAAGTTAACAATTGTTTCTTATTAACAAACTGGTCATCTTTGCTTCTTACAGCCGTTACAATTAATACTAAAAATTTAATTACATATTTCTACATTAAATTTGCATTTATGTGACATGGGTATAATTTGTATACTGGTAAGGATATTGAAATTCAGCTACATTACTCAGGAAGTAGCAGCTCTAGTGCAGTCCTTTTGTGTATCTTCATATCACTCTATTTGTTTTCGTAACCTATTTTCTTCTGAGAAATTATATATAAAAAGAAAATGAAAAAACATATAGAGATAACAGGAGTATGTAAAAGCGAAACTTCGCGTACGAAGGCCAAACTAAACGTCACATTTTATTTTCGAACATGATTCATATTTTATTTTGTTTTTGTTTTTTACTTCTTACCATTCATTAATCCCATTACAAGCACTGAAATACTGATTATTGCCACGAAGCATAATCATTTAGTCATCACTTTTATTAACCAGCATATTCACTAAGAATGACGCCGAGCATATATCCCGAAACTTCTTCCGTTTAACTAATGAACTCCCTTCATCTCTTCTCTCTCTCTCTCTCTCTCTCTCTCTCTCTCTCTCTCTCTCTCTCTCCATATATATATATAAACAAAAGTTCTACATATCTGCTAATTATGCCGAAACGAAATAAATTTCCACCGTATAATCCACTGTTATAAACGCTATAAACGCTTTGCCCCTTTCATTGTATAACATCTTAATTTAGCACTATGTGCAGCCTGTGCTATCTATAATCTTACACATTGTTCTTGATATTGTTGTTATTGATCAGATGATTTGCAATCGTGTTTAAGGAGCAGGAAGCCTCTAAAATATTTTTCAATTAATCTAAGTTAATGCAGAGATTATATTTCCTATACTCAATGACTTAGTATATTACATAATTTTAAATTTTTATTTTTCAAGCAAAAGGCAAATATCATGTTGAAAGTCGAAACTTACAGAAAAAAGATATGCAGAAATGTTCATTCAGTATTTGAAATTAAAATTTCGAAAAATTAAGGAATGAAATTATTTTTCTCACAAATTATAATTAGAACATAACGACAAAATGTGTATAATTATTTTTCTTGTTGAAAACATATTTAATTAATTTCACAAATATTTTGTGAGCGGAAATAGTAAAAAAAAAAGTGATAAATATATTGTGATCTGAATAATTACAACTTGATTTCCGTCAAGCTGGGTATTTTTGCTCCACGTTAATTTAAGATGCATCATTTAAAGTAGTACGTAATGAACTCTCTACAACAATGTTGGGAATCTTGCAAGGAATGGGTTATGATAAAAGATATGAATGTATTTCAAGAGGAAAAAAATGTTAATACTTTTGCTGTTCATAATTTGTTATAAACAGAGTCTCTTATGTAGTTGTATGCTGTCAACTTAATGTGACAGTCCCCTGAAGGGAATAATCCTACTGTTGGTTAGACCTAGGAAGCTGCACCGCTTCCTGTCGGCCTTGACACATTTCCTGTGTCCCTATCTTTACAAGGGGGGGGGGGAGACAAGCACCTCCCCCCTTTGTAAAGAAGCATGCTCGCTCACTATATAAACGGCCGACCAAAAATACCACGGAGCAGAGAACGCACAGCTTATTTCCGGTAAACATATGTTTGTAACTGACGCCCACTCTGGTTCAAACAATCTAACGTATCGAAAATTGCAAAGTAAGTAATTTGAATCGAAACACGTGAAAAAATAACTATCAAAGCAACATCACATTAAATATTTACTTGTTTTCGTTCAAGAAACACTTATCTTATATTTTAAATCATTTCTTATCGTAGACTTGAAGTAAAATCGTTAAATAAACTAGATGCAACGTAATGCTTTCAAAATTTCATGTCGGATGAATCCGGTGTAATAGCCAGATGAAAGCTTGTGTAATGACTGTGTGCCTCCGAATATCTACACAAGCATAAACACATACACACACACACACACACACACACACGTATATACACACACGCGCGAGCGCGCACACATTCACATACCACCAGGATTTATGTCAAGAACGGAACAAATACTCATATAAAGCTCCGGCCAATCCATAAACTTAAAAAAGATAGAATAGAGAATAATGTATATGCATGTGTATATATATATGTGTGTGTGTGTGTGTGTGTGTGTGTATGTGTGTGTGTGTGTGTGTGTGTGTGTCTGTGTGTGTGTGTATGTGTGTATATCTAACATGGATCACTGCATATCTAACTTTGGATGACTGTTCTTGCCTAGACTTATGTATGAAAATTTCCTAAAATTCTAACTCTCCCCACTTCAACTTCATTCACACAATACCATAATTCAAACGTGAATAAATAAAGAATATATATATGTGTTAATATCAAGAGGGTACACAAACACTAATCCTCAGACAACAACAGAGAACTAACAAAATTTAATGATCCTATGAAAATTCCTGTCCACTTTGCTACTCGACATATTAAATGAGATTAAATCACGCGACAGTGAGATCCTTGATTATTTACGGCTGTCACTAGAAACGTTCACTCAACCATGTCGGCCTTAACTTTCGACGGTAAACGACGGATACTTGACGTTATCGCACGGACGTAGCGAGGGACGTAGAAAATATTTTACACTTAATCTTGTGATTATACTCTGCCAATCAAATTGTAACATAAACAGATGCTAATTTGAACGATGTTTTCTTCATAAAAACAAGAGACTTTTCCGACTCGAGTCAGAAACAAGTCATTCGTGGGCATAGGTCCACTTTTTCTACCTTACTTGACTTTTTAAATAAAGAAAAGTCTGTGAAATCAGATAGGATTTTTAAAATAAACTATCGCAGGAGTGGCTGTGTGGTAAGGAGCATGATTCCCAACCATATGGCTCTGGGTTCAGTCTCATTGCTTGACACCTTGGGCAAGTGCCTTATACTATAGCCTCGGGCCGACAAAAACCTTGTGGATTTGGTGGACGGAAACTGAAAGAAGCCTGTCGTGTATATGTGTGTGTATGCATGTATTTGTGTGTTTGTTTTTGTAACCCCCACCATCGCATGGCACCGATGTTGGTGTGTTTACGTCCCTTAACCTAGCGGTTCAACAAAATATACCGGTAGAATAAGTACTAGGCTTATAAAGAATAAGTCCTGGTGTGAATTTGTTCAACTAAAGGCGGTGGTCCAGCATGGCCACAGTCCAACAACTGAAACGAGTAAAAGAATAAAAGAATAAAGGAACATCTAAAATAGCTTCTTTCCCTCTTTTCGTGTGTATATATACATACATATATATATATATATATATATATATATATATATATATATATATATATATATATATATATATATATATATATACATATTTTAGATATCTATGCATATATAAAACTGAAAATATACAAACGTATAACCAACATATTTGTGTATCTTTCCAAAACTCCTGCTTATATTTCAGAATTTATACTTCATGTTGCGCTTCGCTCATTCTCTTATAATAATGGTAATATATGTTGGGACGAAATAAATGGATTGTAGGGAAATTTTGTTGCAAAATGACAGCTACAGCTTTCGGGTTTTTCCTAATCATACCATTTATCATGCGCTTTGTAACATTCACTAAGGCATTAAACAGCATGACACCAAATCCGAAGCTAATGTTACAACGTCCGGCTGTGATTTATACCGCAAGCTATCTTCATTTGCTCTAGTACAAATTTAAGAATTCTGTTTTGAGTTTCACTCTCAGATCTTTCATATATTTACGATAAATAATTTTTGCGTGATTGTTATTAAAATAGTTATGCTGGTATATTCACTCCACCAAAATGTTCTAAACATATGTAGTTCGTATTTTAGCGCTTTCTGTCGTTCGATATTATTAATATCGAAAATGGATCTTACTTTATTATGTGATGAGAACAAAAGAACAATGAATATGCTCGTGGCATTTCATATCCGTAAGCCATATGTACTTGATAGTAAATTTCTTTACATGAAAATCTAATACCATTGAAATATAATAGGATAATATAATCACCTATCCAACTCACTAGTGAGGTAAACTTTCACATTATTGAATAGTGCATGATCACATACAAACCTCAGCAAATGATTGTCCGTAGTGGTTAATAGCCTGACTAAATGGACGTAGTTATGGTTAATTTTTTCCCCTAGAGGTTTAACGGAGTAAAGAATATGTGTGTGTGTGTATGGATGTATTTATATATACATGTATACACTCACACACACGTATATAGATATACATTTCTTTCCTAAATTTGTGTAAATACGTATAGAATTATATATCAGTTGAATAAAGTTAGAGCATGGTTTGTTTTTTACGATTTTTATTAATGTATTTTAAGAAAATCTTTTACAATGTTGATTTGTAACACAATAGTAAAAAATATATATAATACAATATAATACAAAAATTAAAAAAAAACCTGAAACCTAAACCATGTAGTAACTTTATTCAATTGATATATATATGTGTGTATGTGTGTGTGTGTGTGTGTGTGCGTGTGTGTAATACAAAAGAAAGAGTGAACAAGCGAAACAAGTGGTATCACTTTAGAGACTGTAATTCATAATTCATACTTATAGGTAACGCGCATGCGCGCGTTCCCACTCTCTCTCACACACACACACACAACACACATACTCACACACACACGAACGCACACACACACTTGTTTGCAGATTTGCACAAGGGGGTACATCATAAAGAAAAAGTTCCATATATATGTTGAATTATAACTTAAAATATCTCTAATATCACGAGTAAATTTCTGAGTTGTATCACCGACTTCCTTAAATATGAATATCAAATATATACATATATTCGTGAAATAAAACAAAGCGTTTTCTATAGACGTGTATTTTGATAAATATGAATAGTGTGAAATTCGTGTCTCTGGTTGTCAATACAATTCCTATAACCAATAATCTTTACGAAATACAAAACAAAACTGACTTTGTTACAATTGATTGGGACAGAAACAAATAACCCAAGATAATTTTTGTGGGAAAGTAGCAGTCTGTTTGTATCTGGTAGAGTTACTGGGTAAATAGCAGATTATACAGTTTAAAGTCATGTTGTTTATACATGAGTGTTCCATAAATGCATATTTCACTTCATATCTTTTACTTCTAATTAGTTTGTTGACTTTTTTTTTCGGCGGTCAAGTTATTAAACTTTTAACTAGATCTGTTGCTATGGGGGAAGCTAGAAATTTTCAAAAATTGTTAACTTTTAAATGGTGAAAATGCACATTTGAATAAAGTTATTGTCAAAATTCAAAATATATTCAATCAATCAATGGAATAATCGATGAAGTAATTATTCCGTTCAGAAATTGTAATCAATAATTCCTTATAATTGTAGGATAATCAGTTGTGTATTTTCATATTTGCCTTTTTTCCTTTTTTTTTTATTTTCCTTTGAAAAATTAGCAGAAGCGCGCTCAAGTACATATTAAGATAATGGGCCATATTGGTTTATGTAGTGGTCGTCAGAATATTTATCAGGCGAATGAAATGCTTTAACGCATTCATATACAGAATGTAGATCGAGAGGAGAAATTAAATGATAAGTTCAATTCCGCATTGTAATTTTTGGTTTAACAATCTTTGTTGTGGATCGTTCAAAATCACATATCTGTAATTACTAGTTTCAAACCATCTAGGAACGGCAGGACAGAGGCCAGCACTCGTCAAAGTTCATTCTGATACTGGATCTTAAAATATTTAGGTCTGATTTCGTACTGAGTTTTATGTTCCTGATGATAATTTGACTCACACTTTAATTCACTATGGCAATTCATTTGCAAAAAATAATGTGGCTGGGCATGACAACATAAGCATAAAGGGAAATCATGCATACGTGCATAGCTAAAGACATTCATGTGGTGCTACCAAGTTAATCGTATGCCTTAATTAAAATGAAAAATGAAAGTTTCATGTTCCTGGGTTAGAGACGCACTTATTCTCCATAGGAGGAATGTATAAAAAGTAAAACCTGCAA
>NC_142930.1:143110476-143120476 GCF_046866305.1 Octopus bimaculoides
GTCAGTGGGGTTTCATATAATATTTTATTGATACATTTATCTGCAATAGATTGTTTATGCTTCTAGAGTACGCAAGATACTTTAATAATTATTTTTATACAATTCTAAGCAAATAATTAGTCATGAAAATATATGATTTTTTTAACAACGATTGGGTAGGAAGATCCATCCGAGTAAAATAGAAATCAAAGATGTCCATACGTAAAAGAATAGTTGAAAAACACTATATTATGTTGGCATAAGATGACCAAAATATATATAAGGAGCTATCTACCTTGTCCGTCGAAATGACTACAATTCTGTCAATGTGTAATATTCCTTTTAACTGACTCTTAATACGTACAGAATTACGTACATTAAATATAACTTATTGTCGTTTTAATGTGAACAGTGTGTCCGAATGATTCATTTCTTATATGTATTTTGACTTGCTAAATAACAATAGACAAGGGATGAAATATTACACTTTAGTTATCATGTGTATTTAAGGGCTTTAAAAGATATCAGGTAAATACATTAAGGAACCAATAGGGAATTGTTCACAGAATATTTAGCTTATATTTCTTTTAAGGAGAGAACATTTTTAGAATTGAGTATAAGTTCACTTGAGTTGATTTCCGTAGAATGCCGCTAAACATTCTGTCTGGAGTGCTAACGATTCTGCCAACTCGCTGCCTTAACTAAAGTAGTAGTAGTAGTAGTAGTAGTAGTAATAATAATAATAATAATTTCTACTATAGACACAAGGCACGAACTCTGGTGGAGCGGGCATGGCTAGTTGATTGCATCGACCCCCATCGTCTAACAGGCACTTAAGTTATCGATCGAAAAAGGATGAAAGGCAAAGTCGACCTCGGTAGAATTTGAACTCACAACCTCAAGACGGACTAAATGTTGCTAAGTAATTTGCTTGATATCTTAACGATTCTGCCAGCTTGTCACATCTGTCGACGTTTTAATGCAGCGAAAATATTAGTTTATTCACCGTTTTACCTCTGAAGCAGAATATCGCCTTTTATTACGTCTAACCAAGATACCTGATAAATTTATCTTCGTGTTACTATAACTATGGCAGCTAATTCAGGCACAGGCACGCCCGTGCGGTAAGAAGCTAGCGTTCCAACAATTTTGTTCGTGGTTCAGTCTCATTGCGTGGCACCTTGGGCAAGTCTTTTCTACTATAGCTTCGGCCGACTAAGGACGGAAACTGAAAGAAGCCCGTCGTATACATGTGTGTGTGTGTGTGTGTATTTGTGTCTGTATTTGTCACCCCCCCCCATCTCTTGATGACTGGGGTTGGTTTGTTTACGTCCCCATAACTTACCGCTTCGGCCAAAAGAAACCGATTAAATAAGTACCAGGCCTTGCAAAATAACCACTGGTGTAGATTCATTCAAGTAAAAGTTGTTGAAGGCGGTGCTCCAGCATGGCCGCATTCTAATGACGTAAACAGATAATAGAAAAACAAAAAAAAAATAAAGATACCAAATGAGAATTGCCAGGAAACTGAAGAACCGCACGCTAATGCAGAATGTTGCCAAATGAAAATAAAATCAACATTTCGGTAATAAAAATGATAATCTCGTTCTCCTTTACTGATGTAACCCCGTACTTATGCATGCTAATTTTTTACGATAATTAAACTATTCTTCAATGGATGTCAAACATGTCGATGCACTTACCTATAACCGTGAGAGCATAACTGCACTCCTACATCATTTCGATCGTGTTAGAAAACATCAATCAAGGACGATAGACTACAGTCTGTCGTTTCAAAGTGTTAATCTGTTTAGATGTTTATTTTTGTTTTGAAGGCACCTAGTACTAGATTTTTCACATTGGTATGGCATCGGTAAAGTTTTGGTTTAACTCCTGCTTACTAAACAGGGTATTTTGGCTTATCAAAAGCAACACCACTTAACAGTTGCCCTTTTGAGTCAGTTATTTAAGACTATCCGCTGGTGAGGTCGCACAGCACAAATACTCTATCTTTATATACTTAGTCGTTTATATTGCCCGTTCGCTAATAAGCGACATTTTTTTGTTTGTCGATGATGTTGAAATCATTAAAAGAGGAAGCAGGACATAACATTTATCGATATTTTAGCTCGATTTAATCATCAATTAAATATTTGTTCTTTTCGTTTTTAGAGACACGATGTCGGAATTGTAATTTGATCAAATTGTAGAAAATGTCAAAATCCCAAATCAAGAGGAAAAATTCTGTAATGTTACGATGATAAACACTGGATAAAGTTCAGAGTTTAGGGAGATTAATTGAACATATACAGATACAAATAGAATAGGATCATTAACATTCTTTAAATTATATAATTGTCCTCCTAAGCTAGTCAGTGAAATTTAATAGACGAACATTTTCCCGCAAATCAGTTGTGTACACACACACACACACACACACACACACATATATATGAGGGTGTGTGTGTAGAACAGCATGTACGTATGTAACTGCTTACCCAGCTCTTCGAAACGCCGGTGTTAAAACGGGGGTAGCTGATGAAGGAGAATGTTCTCTATGTGGCTTGTGTGTTTTCTCGTCTACGTTTTGTTTGCAATGTCCTGTGCCCATATATGCACCTATACATACAGGTGGATGTCGGTATGCACATACCTGTACGTATATATGCATATACACATTTACTATTTGTTTTTACATGACCGAACGCAGCGTCACCAATCTGTAAGTAGTTTTCGCAACTTTATATTTTCCGACGCTACTCTATCTCTTTCTGTTTCTCTTCCTCTTCATTTTTCCCCCTCTCGTTCTTCCTCTGTTTACTACTACGTATCTCTCTTTACCCCTCTCGTTCTTCTTCTGTTACTACTACGTATCTCCTTTTCTCCCCTCGTACTTCCTCTCTTCCTCTTTTCCTCTCGTTGCTCACCTATTCCTCTACTTCCTCCCTTTGTTTCTCCCTCTACCACTCTCTCTCTCTTCCCCTTACACCGGCATGGTCACATGCTTCCGGTCAATAATCCTTTTCTTCCTTGGCTATCGCCGAGCAAACACGCGAACTTACTTCGTCCCTACTTTCAAGTTCGTGCCTCCTGTCTTGTTTTTTTGTCCGCCACTACATTCCTCCATGGCAAAGTTTAATTTGTGTATACAAATTTAATTTGCGCTCCATGGGAAGAGCCGTTTTAACGATGCGTCCTACCCAGCTCTTCGAAACGCCGGTGTTAAAACGGGGGTAGCTGATGAAGGAGAATGTTCTCTATGTGGCTTGTGTGTTTTCTCGTCTACGTTTTGTTTGCAATGTCCTGTACCCAGATATGCACCTATACATACAAGTTGATGTCGGTATGCACATACCTGTACGTATATATGCATATACTCATTTACTATTTGTTTATATATATATATATATATAGATAGATAGATAGATAGATAGATAGATAGATAGATATGTTAGTGTGTCTGTGTGTGTGTGTGTATCTATATATTTGCCTATGCACATACACAAATATATACGCATACATACACACACATATATACACACATGTAGATATATATATATATATATATATATATATATATATATAATATAGGATAAAATCTTTATAAGAATTTATCAAGTAGTCAGCGTGAAAAAACCCCATAAAGAAAAAAAAGGTCATCGTTTTTTTCGCCATAAATATATAATATATATAACGGCATTAACTATATAGTAATGCCTCACGCTTAGAGGGACTAAAAAAGTCAAAAACTACCAAAAAATAAGCAACATATTTACCGAAAGCGAGGGAATGCAACTTTCAAAAATTAATCTCTTAAAAACATTTAACTTAACGGCAAACAACTGGTTTCTCAATTAATACAGCAAAAACTGTGAAGTAAGCTGCATCTTTTGTTCATCAGTACACGTATGGTCGAGACACATAAAAAATAAACAAAAATCAACATAGCACGATGTACCCAACAATAGTACGTTTACTATAGAAGAAACCGGAACTTTTGAAGAGCATACACTTTCTGAGAAAGATAACGGTAAGCGTAAGTGAACTTCAAAATGAGGATGTTTCACAGATATCATGTCACTAATTTACAACCCCCTTGAATTATTGATGCAAAAACACATTTTTGATCAAGAAAAATCTAAGATATAAGCAGAACGTTGGTGTGTAGCTCATGATAATCTGTCATAGAAAACAAATAGAAACTCAATCTTCGTGTACAGACTCACAGATATAACATTTTTTACGCAGATTCTAATAATCCAATGTCGTTCTTAGAAAGTTCGCATACTTCACAAAAATGTAATAACTTCACTTCACAAATAATACCACACTTGTTTATTAGCTTTGATTACGACTGTCACAACTGATGGGGAAATAATTAATTACAAAGGAGGCATGAAATATATTAAATACTCCTAAATCGTATTCTTGCACGTGTGCAGCTGCAGTGCCGAACTCTTTGAATTTCATCTATTTCGAAAATCTTCTTGCATATTTCTAGAATTGATTGTGAAATTGAAGGATAAATAGCAAATCAATTACAGCAGGAACTAAACTGAAAACAGGATTTGGCACAAGAAATTTTATCCGCACTCTTACACAAAGAGCCTTTGAGAATTGACTCAATACTGGCTCATCATTTAAATCTTCATAAAGGAGTGTGATAAATTATATCTACATTTTATTTTATCACCCACAAATTATGAACATCAAAATTAACCGCTTGACTAATATCAGAAGTTATTTGTCGACGACTTATTGTATTAATTGAGAAACCAGTGGTTTGTCGTTAAGTTAAATGTTTTTAAGAGATTAATTTTTGAAAGTTGCATTCCCTCGCTTTCGGTAAATATGTTGCTTATTTTTTGGTAGTTTTTTTACTTTTTTAGTCCTTCTAAACGTGAGACATTACGATATAGTTAATGCCCTTATATATATATATATATATATATATATATATATATATATATATATATATATATATATATATATATATATATATATATATATATATATATATATATATATATATATATATATATATATATATATATATATGTATATATATATATATATATGTATATATATATATATATATATATATATATATATATATATATATATATATATATATATATATATATATGTATGTATACATATATGTACACACACAAGTATATTTTATTAAATGTATAGGTAATACGGAACGCAAAATATGCTATTGACATTTATCAGATTAATTTCTTATAGCACTAACAATAATCTGTGCATTCATTACAATTGTAAAATTATTTAATCATATTTTTTTCTTTTGATTTATTTATAATTATATATATGTCTCTGAATATGGGATTTCACAATCTGTATAATTGCTAATTGTGTGTTAACCATTTATATAACTGTCAGATTCGTTCAGATTACTGAAACGGCTTTCGGAAATGAAGTTTTGATATAATTGTTACATTGCATGCCTTTCATTTTGAACTTTGCTTTGCTAGTTACACTTTAAGCTGAGTACAGACGCTATGCAACATTTTACATAATATTGCATTGAAATTGCGAATTTCGGATTTTATTCTGACGCCATGAATTTAGAATAACTGTGATAAAAAGCGATATAAGCTTATCTTTTTCTGTCTTTCGTACGATTTTCATACAATAATGGTTTCCTTGTATATCAAGGTATTTGATATGCTTACTATAGAAGAAACAAGATCGCGTGAGGAGCATACATTTTCTGATAAACTTTATGAATGTAAGCGTAACTGAAATTCAAAATGGGAATGTTTCACAGTCTCTAATTTACCGCCTCCTTCAATTATTGATGCAAAAACATATTGATAATCGAGAAATATTTAGGTTATAAGTGGAACATTGGTGTGTAGGTCATTATAATCTATCATAGAAAACAAACAGTAGCTGAATCTTCATGTACATACTCACCTGTATGGCATATTTTTTTTACGTGGATTCTAATAATTCAACGTCGTATATGAATTTTTTATGTAGATCACAAAGATGTAATATCTTGACGTCTAAATTTAGCTGCCGCTGTGTCTTCGTTTCCTCTCTAGTCCAATCACAAGATCAGAATGGTATATGCATACATTTTAACAAGCCAGTTTCTTCGTGAGTATCCATGCTCGTGGGCATATGGCGTAGTGGTTAAGAGCGCGGACAACTAACCCCAAGATTCCGAATTCGATTCCAGGCAGTGACATTAATAATAATAATAATAATAGTAATAATAATAACAACAACAACAACATCAAAAATACCTTAGGAATGAGAACCCAGGTTAAAAATTTCCCCAAGACACCTGATGAAGGCTGGAGAGTATACCAGCTAAAACGTTGTGTTAACAACAAACATGATGAGGACAAATATCCGTCAAATATAAATAATGTAAAACTCATTATCTTTTTTATTAAATCGTCGACAAATAACTTCTGATATTAGTCAAGCGGTCAATTTTGATGTTCATAATTTGTGGGTGATAAAATAAAATGTAGATATAATTTATCACACTCCTTTATGAAGATTTAAATGATGAGCCAGTATTGAGTCACTTCTCAAAGGCTCTTTGTGTAAGAGTGCGGATAAAATATATTGTGCCAAATCCTGTTTTCAGTTTAGTTCCTGCTGTAAATTGATTTGCTATTTATCCTTCAATTTCACAATCAATTCTAGAAATATGCAAGAAGATTTTCGAAATAGATGAAATTCAAAGAGTACGCCACTGCAGCTGCACACGTGCAAGAATACGATTTAGGAGTATTTAATATATCTCATGCCTCCTTTGTAATTAATTATTTTCCCCATCAGTTGTGGCAGTCGTAATCAAAGCTAATAAACAAGTGTGGTATTATTTGTGAAGTGAAGTTATTACATTTTTGTGAAGTATGTGAACATTTTAAGAACGACATTAAATTATTAGAATCTGCGTAAAAAATGTTATACCTGTGAGTCTGTACACGAAGATTGAGTTTCTATTTGTTCTCTATGACAGATTATCATGAGCTACACACCAACGTTCTGCTTATATCTTAGATTTTTCTTGATTAAAAATGTGTTTTTGCATCAATAATTCAAGGGGGTTGTAAATTAGTGACATGATATCTGTGAAGCATCCTCATTTTGAAGTTCACTTACGCTTACCGTTATCTTTCTCAGAAATTGTATGCTCTTCAAAAGTTCCGGTTTCTTCTATAGTAAACGTATCGGACTTCCTGACATACAAGGAATCCATTATTGTATCAAAAGAGTTCGAAAGGCATGAAAAGATGAGCATATATCGCTTTTTGTCACTTTCGTTCTAAATTTACGAACATCCACCAAAAACGCGGTAGATTTATAAGATGTAAATTAGTAATACGTGTGCTGGTTCTTTCGATTGTTTGCTGGTCCTTTCGATTGTTTGCTGGTCCTTTCGAGTGTTTGCTGGTCCTTTCGAGTGTTTGCTGGTTCTTTCGAGTGTTTGCTGGTATGACTTAGAAGACATTATTTTCCAGAGAGACCCTTTGGAATTATAGAAACGTTATTCCCTTCAGTTTTTGTGTCTCTAACGTTTTATACATGAACATTATAAATTATTTCTTTGAACACAGTTTTAATTGTTGAAATATCGCCTACGAAAATTGATTTATTTAGTATAGTAAATTCAATCAATCTTCTTCAAAATCAAAAACTAAAATATACTTTTATTTATCCACAATGAAACCTTTGAATTTTATATGAGAATTTTTTTTTTCTTCTGGGGATTATTTTTAATCACTTTGAATTCTAATTAATAAATATAGCAGACTGTTGATTTTATGAATGTTTCTTATGTTCTGAGGCGATCTCATTAAAACAACTCAGAAAATTATACTGGAATTCGGAAAGAAAGCGAATGTTTATAAAAGAATTGAAACTCTTTCCTTTCTGTCGAACTGTAATTACTTATGTGATAATTTGATTTGGTTTAGCAATTTGGCAAAATTAATGAAAACATTAGAAAAACAGTCTAAAAACGATCAGATGCAAGATTTCCTTTGTTGAAAAATATCACAAAACTATTGAGAAAAATAAAAACAACAGGCCACGCCCATTTAGTCGGCTTATCTGTGAGACGTCATTTGTGTATCAAACCTCTATATAATATTGAATTACATAAATGTCAATAGGCGAAATATATTTAAAGGCTGAGAGTGAAAAAGATGCTTGATAAATACACTTAGGCATAATATAGTATGTAATCCCTGAAAATATATTTCTCACTGTAGATAACCAAACGTGAAGCGTTCTATCAAATTGGAATACAAGACTCATCAGCTTTAAGAGTGATTTACGTTTCACATTTAATTCTAGCAAAAACTGTCTAATTTAATAATTATCAGAGACTTTTCTGTAATAGAGGCAATCCTGATAAAAAAATGTTAATCTGATATCATTGCATATCTCTGAAAAGCTTTACAATGTTCATCCTTATTATCATTAGTATTATTCATGCAAGTATTTGAGGAATTAAACCAGCCCACGCGATAGAATGCTTTGTTTTCTTTGTTCTGACTCTGCTTTCTGAGTTCAAAAGACAACAGGTTCATGTTTCCTTTTCAATATTTCGGAGTTATTACCAGCAAACTCCAATTTCTATCCAAGAAATGCACTCTCAGTTACGTTTATCTAGTATTCCTGCAACAATCTCTACTTCCCAGTATTATCTTCTCCCACAAATCATCCACCATGACTTGCTCAACACATCTCTATCCTCCACTCGTTCACCATATTTTTCTCCACCTAGGTTCGACACTAAGCAAAAGAAGTATCTTCTACAGGGAAACTTGGCCGGTTACATACAGTTAAAAAATTTATCAGTTTACACACCAAACTTTTAGAGAGGAATAATCACACTGGTTTTCCTGCATACAAGAAAAGGGAGATTGTCTTAAGTAGAATTTCCGTGACTATAGAACTGCTTTATCAGGGCTGAACTGAGTCTAATTAACAACCAAACATTATATCAAAATTCCTTGCTTTCCCACTTTACTTCAAGACATTCACCTGGAGATGCCAAGCTAAATGCCAGCCGTCTTTTCAATACGACTCTACTCAGAAGGTGTGTGCACATCATGGTCAGAGCCCCTTAGTCTGATACAAAATATAAAACTGCACTACACATGATTTAATGGATTGGACTTATTAACCATTTCTCTTGCACGGTATGTTGGCTGATAGACTGGAACGTTAGAACATCGGAATAGAATACGTTGATGTACTCTTTCAACGGCAAGGCGTAAAATATCCTGTTCAGGTCAACATTGAATGTTCCTGAAGGTGTCAATAAATAAAGTATTCTCTCTCTATTTCTCTCAAACTATATATCTATCTATCTAACTAACTCTCTTTCTTTCCTTCTGTCTGTCTGTCTATCTATCTATCTATCTATCTATCTATCTATCTATCTATCTATCTATCTATCTATCAATCTATCTGTCAGTCTGTCTGTCTGTCTACATCGAAGAAATATGTAATGATTAGAGCTGCTCAATACGCTATGTGTTACAAAGGTGCCATTAGTTGTTGAAGTCCCAAATAACGGTAAGGCTCTCATAATATTTGATATTTGTGTCTCTGTTTGAAAGCAATATTATTATTACAACTACTAAAAGGAAGTTGATTGCCAAAATCGTTCGAGAAGAAAAAAAATCAGTATTTGTTTTAACGATTTCCCTTCATTGTTTTTGGTACATAACAAACAGTTATTTGTCAAATATTAATGTCACTTTAATCGATTAAAACCTTCCCTCTGAATTTTCGACTTTTATAGCTATTTTAGTGACAGTTTTCACAAATTTGATACGATATTCATATCACTTGAATCGATAGCACGTTTTATTATAAGCGTATATATCAACGCCTCGTTGACAGGTAGAACAAGTATGAGCCTGGTAACAATTCTTTGCTCTTTACACATTCTGAGTATAAATTCAGAGGACAACTTTGGTTTCTTTATTTAACTACTAATGAAGTATTTTGGTAT
>NC_142930.1:143125476-143142976 GCF_046866305.1 Octopus bimaculoides
TCGTAGCAGAAACAACTGTAAGTTGTTGAAGCTGATTACGGGACTCTTGCTGCTTGATATGATATATGACATGAGATGATTTTATATATGTGTGTGTGTGTGTGTAAGTATGCGTGTATGTGCGTCTCAAGAAAATCGCAAATCTACATAATGTTAACATTAAATATATATATATAAAAGCTTACTATGGCAGAACTTAATAGTATAATCAAACATACTACACGAGAAACACAAGCTTACATAGATAAAAGGGCACATGAAATAGTTACGGAATTAGGTATAGGGAAAATATTAAAACCATATACACCTAGAAAACCGAGAATTCATCTTAAGTACCATAAAATTAAGTCTCACAATGATCCAACGACTAGACTGATATGGCCATCTAAATCTATCGTTGGTCGAATCGATAAGACAATTATAGATAGAACTTTACCTACTCTAAGATCTTTAATTAGATTACGCTATGGTTGGATACACTAGATGTTATTAGTTGGTTCAACAGCCTGGAAAAAAATGTAGTAAGTTTGTACAACTAGATATCTTTAATTACTATTCAACTATCAAACCAATAAGCACCTATATTCGTCAAACACAACTCTGATTTATCTCGACTTGAGATTGATATTATATTAACTGCCTGTAGTACAATAACTAATTACGTTAACACACTGTGGATGAGATCGGATAGATACACAATTGTATATATACATATATATCCATTTTGGTATGTGTATGTGTATGTATACTTAGATATAAGTATTTCTTTGTATAAACCAAGTGAATAGACATCAGTATGTATGATTGGTTAAAGGCAAATAACTATCTTCATATCAGTTAAGAATCTTATTGACTTTTAAGAGGGTTCTTTCATAATGAGAAACAATGAGTGGACCGCCAGGCGAGCAGATATCATGCTGGAAGTGATGACAAGTGGTCATTTGAAGGAAGCAGTGGAAGAACGTAATGCTAAAAGCTACTTCTAGTCCATGTCCTTAGACAAAAAAAACAGAAACCTACAATACAATAAAAGGACAGAATGGTAGTTTAGTTTTGATCTATATTTATTAATTAATTAATTTTATACCATAGTTGTGGTACGCTTCCGTTGATTCTACTTCAGGAACTTCGCTGTGACAGTTAGGGTGATAGTATTAATTGATAGTAGGAGATGGATTTCGTACTAGACTCATTATAATTTGTATTGCCTTGCACGTATGAGCTACTCGGTAAAGAAGGAATGCAAATTATGAAAGGCAAGAAAAAAGAGGAATCTGAACGTGATCCAGCAGTGCTATCTGGTGAATTGCAAACACACAGTTTCTGGTGGATCATAATTACCTCCGCCTTAGCAAAGGCAGAGGTATTGTTTCCAGTTGTATTTGTTTGCCTGCTTATTTGACCGTACGTCCGCTTAAAAACAGAGATGGAACCGTTTCCCCGTCGTGACATTTTCTTCCTTGGCACTCTACATTTTTTATCCCCTTTCTCTTTTTTCACTTCTCAATTTTCCGGCACTTTCATTCTGTCTCTGAATAAGATCTATGTGCTAAATATAATATATATGTATATAGATACAAAGACAAGTACAATCACAAAGGAGTAAGCTGTACTTTTCAATAAAAGTAACAAATTGTTTTCTGTACAATTTGATGTATAACTTCTCTTCTCTTCTGTACAGTTATTCCCTGCACTAGCAGTACACTGCTTACCACGTTGCCACGTTTCCTTCAATTCGTAATGAATTTTGGAACACATTTTCATGATTAATTTTCAATTATTGCAGTGAATTTTCTTCGATCTCTCATATCATTTGAAACAGGCAATCATTCGGGTGGATTGAAATTATGAGTAGAGTTCAAATTTGATAAACACCAAATGCCCCACCCATGGAGGCTGAAAAAAGAAAGATATCTCGTACATTGCCATAAAGTCAAAGTTATAGATCGACTTATGAGCCAATGAATTATTATTGGATTTTACCATACCATGCTTCTCTATTTGCACTACATTACCCGAATTCCTCAGTACGTTCCCGTGAAATTGTTGCTTATTTGTGTGGCCACTCGTAGCAATCTGATAAAAGACATCCTTTTAATAAATCAACTTTCTTTCATAATGTTTCTAACCCTGTACGCATCCATTTTTACACAGACACACAGACACACACACATACACACATACACACACACACACACACACACACACACACACACACCCACACACACACACACACACACACACATACATATATGTATATATATATATATATGTATATATATATATACGCATACATATGTGCATGTATTTCATGGCAGTGGGAAACGTTTGCCAAATGCTTCATTTCATCATCTGTCATGACTTAATCATCATCAAACATACAACGAAACTGTTTTTAAACAAGTGATTAGGTTCCCTATTTGTTTATAAATATGGCAGCAACATTTGTTATTTGCATCTTTCGTTTTGAGTCTTGTCGCACGATATTTTAAGAATGATTACTTGTTTGAAATTTTAAAGACAAACATCCACACTTTCGTTAGATACTGGCACGCAATTTCACAAACTGATAGTAATCTGATGTCACGGATTATCTTCAAGAATAAGGATCATAATTGTTGTACGTTTATCTGAATTTGAAATACTGGTATGGCTACTGAAAATACACATAGTTTACAGAATCCACTCCACAAGACTTTTACCATGATAGAAATGTCTTCGTTAAGATTTTCGTAATTTGAAACGTAATTCTACATAAAATGCTGCCATCAAAATTTTTGATTGTTCAACTTCCGATAGCTTGTCAACTGCAATTTAGACATACGTGCATTGGAGCCAGCATAGATCAATAACTTAGTGACGTTGCGTGATGAGGTTAGTCTTAAACCGAAGATCAAGTTCAAATATACAGAGAACAAAATTCGTAAGCACTCGACGCCAGGTTGTCGCCTTTCTGTTATATAGAAATTTGGTTTCGTTTTAGAAGAAGATTAGACATAATATACAAAACGTATATATATATACATATGAGCGTGTGAGAGTGTTAGCTGTGTTCGGGTCTGTGTGTGAGTGTGTGTGTGTGTGTGTGTGTGTGTGTGT
The DNA here is from genome assembly GCF_046866305.1 of Octopus bimaculoides. Classification (NCBI taxonomy): domain Eukaryota; kingdom Metazoa; phylum Mollusca; class Cephalopoda; order Octopoda; family Octopodidae; genus Octopus; species Octopus bimaculoides. Next base: position 143,128,576 of record NC_142930.1, read on the forward strand.
GTGTGTGTGTGTGTGTGTGTGCGTGTGCGTGTGTGTGCGTCTTTTTTGGGAGGTGTTATAGAAAAAAACAATTTTACATTAAACTGAACATGTAGTGTCCAAATTTTTATGCTTTATCGAGAATAATACTGGGAGTCACTTCGAAGTTTCTTCTAGCTATTCCATGCCGAACTTGTCTGATGATGGTTTAGCTGGCCGAAACTTTGAAGTCACTGTCAAAAATTTTGTTAATATGAAAGAGTAATTTAAATGTATATGTAAGTATATATTTATATCTATCTATCTATCTATCTATCTATCTATCTATCTATCTATCTATCTATCTATCTATCTATCTATCTATCTATCTATATATATATATATATATATATATATATATATATATATATATATATATATGGACTTGAAATTTGATGAAAGCAAAAGACGAAAACATGTGTGAACAACAAGCAGGTGTATTAATTGGACGCTCGGGAAAGTAAGAAAGTCTTTTACATTTAGAGGCTAGGCTCCTTAACAGAAATGAATAAGTGAAAACAAGCAGAGAGACATTAAATAACTTGTGTATTTAGCGATATACATATTTGTATGGGTGTGCATATGTGTACAAGCATAGAAGTGACTGTGCTTGATCAGTACCTACGTGCATGCATATATATACACAAGCATGTATGTGAAGACCCATTCGTAACCTACCTACGCTTAAAGTGAGTGGAAACTTAAACGGTTTGCAAAATCTAAAAACTGAAAAACGCTAACAGAATTAATGAATCAATCTAAGTGTAGAGACATATCTCCAATAAATACTTTAATTCCATTAATTTTCTTCACAGTATACATTATACGTACGTATCTGTGCATGCGTTCGTCATTTACGTCTATTTATTTAAATATATATTTATTTATCATCTTCAGCTTAATTAGTATTTATACAAACACATCCATACACGTGCATATATATACATATATATATATATATATATATACATATATATATATATATATATATATATATATATATATATATATATATATATATATATATATATATATATATATATATATATATATATATATATATGTATGTATATACATATATATGCACCCCACCTACCCCACATACTCACATACCCCTACCTCTACCCCCACACCCCACCCGTGCTTTCCCACACTCTGGCCTCCCCACCTCCCAACACCATCACATCACACCGCGCTAAATCATATCACACAACACATCACAGCACAACACACCACTACGCACACACCAGCACTGACCAATTCCCATCCCCACATTTTCACACCTTCACCCCTACATACATACATGCATACATTATGATCACCAGCATTCTCTCACACTCACTCATCTTCGTTCTGGGATCACTACTACTGTGTTATCTCCCCTTCTTCTTAACTCTGCTGTCTGACACTTCTGTCCGGCATTCCCCATGATAAATCGCTGACCACTACACATTTGTTTTCTGTCCTTTTTCTCTGTTCTCTCTCCTTGTTTTTCTCCTTCTTTCTTTCTTTGTTCCTTTCTGTTGAAGAGCGTAGGCTCGAAACATTAAAGACTTTCTCAATTTCGGAGCATTATACTAATACATCCATTTGTTGTCTACACCACCTGTCTACGTCTGTTGTTTTTTCCTGAATTCTCCCTATATATATATATATTTATAATTCTTAAAGGGGACAACAAACGCTATGGCAAGGTGAAATCTCAAGTCATATACATTATTATTTTTGGAAAAAATCCAAAGTCTTACAGCTGTTTCTGGGATATCCCAGAGTATGGGGTACTGCATCATCGGAGACAAATAGGGAAAATGAGAAGGGTATAGATTAATGAAATGCCGACATAGAAGACAGGAGTAAAGCTATCAGGACATCAATAAAGAGAAGAAAAAAGAAGAACCTACAAGGATTTACGCAATCCTACGTACATCCATGTTGGTTAAAGTCCTTATATTGTAAGTATCCAGAAAAAGACGCGAACATATCAACGTTCAATAAGAGAATGGTAGCGGAGGCTGCAATTAAATGGTAAAAACAAAGAAAAGTAAGTAATGAGAAAGAGAGGTAGATAGAGTGTGGGAGGAAGTTAAGGATTGACGTTAAGGATTGACGTTAAGGATAATGTAAGATATATAAAAATATAGTGTCTAAGAATATAGTTTACAAAGAGAACAGAGAATGTAAGAGATAGGAGGAGGAGGTAAAGGAAGATAACGTAAAAAAACAAAATAAACACACAATTTCAGTGTGGAAGGTGCTTATAAGCCATTTAAGAAACACACAAAAACCGTTAGATTCACTTCAACATTTAAATTTAATTTGCCAAAATATTTTCGTTGCTTTGAGACCGCGACCTGTTCACTGACAAAATTCCGTTCTCGTATGTTGTTGTTTCCTGCCATGTTGTTTGTAGTAACTCTCCGCATGTTAAATTCAAGTGTCTGTCGAAAATCACTAAGATAGTGAATAAAAGGCGACCTCTGTTAATTCACCTGAAGATTAACCAGTTAGTTAACAAAGGTGATTGTTGTGGCTCCAAAGATGGATATATTATTCTTCGTATTTTCGATTAATAATCTCCCACGCCAAATACCTGACTTGTTGCTTCGAGTTGATATATATTTATGTATGTATGTATGTATGTATATATGTATGTACATATACATGTGGTTTTGTGTGCATTATCTTCTTGGTCGTTGTCCTGGTCATTAAAGCCCACCTATCCCTTGCTTGTATGGGACGGCCGGAATTATTTTAGTCGCATTTTCTATAGTCGGATGTCCTTTCTGTTGGAAATTCTAACCTACTTGGAAGTAAAGCCATATTCTCCCTTTCATCACCAGGCATGTGTGGGCAGATGGGAATCGAAGGACATTGCTTGCATGACGGTGAAGCCTGCTTACAACAATCGCATGATTTCGAGGGAAAGACACAGTAACATGCGCATCAATGCACACACAGACACGCGCACATATCTACGGCACGCTTCTTTCAATTTCAGTCCACCAAATCCACTCGTAAATATTTGTCGAACCCGGGGCTATAGTAGAAAAGAGTTATTCAAGGTACTACGCAATAAGACAGTGCTGAAATCGATGTAATTGGGAAGCAAACGCCTTACCATATTCTTCCCCGTTTAGTCCTACTGCGTGGCACCTTGAATGTCTTCTATAACAGCATCGGGTCGACCAAAGTCTTCCAAATGGATATGGTAGACAGTTCTTGAAAAAAGCCCATCTAATATTTATATGTGTTTGCGTGTCTATACACAAGTATTAGCCGCTCACAACCGCTTAACAAACTGTGTTCGTTTGTTTACACTCCCATTACCTAGAGGTTCGTTAAAAGTGATCGATATCATAATTACCAGGTTTTAAACATAACCGATGGGACGATTTCTTCTTATAATCCATTGATGGTGATGCAGCAACATGGCCGCAGTCCACTGACTTAAACAAGTAACTGATAAAAGTTAATGTTTCTACGTGTGTTTGTGTATGTATGTGTGTGTGTGAATGTATATATTTGCATAAACCTACCTACATGCATACATATATACATACATGTTTGTGCAAGAGTGAGTGTGTGTACACGCATACTTATGAAACCACGGAGTGTTTTCTTGTTTCGTCATGGCAAAACAAGGTGTACGTTTTTATCTCTTACCATTTCCTCAATTTAATCTCATATTGCTGGTTTCGTCCAAAGTCATTAATCTACTTTCCAGCCGATTTCTCCCACTATAACGATTAATAATTCGCTGTAATAACGAATGTACAATAACTGCTTGGTGCTAATCATTCCCGTTTTAAACAACGGCAAACATTAAATTAGGAATTATAATGATTAATGTTGACAATGTTAAGTATTAATTGTTATTCCCTGAAAAGATTCTGTAATGCGTATTAATTTGTCGAATGGCGATAAAATGTCAGCTTGTATTACAGGCTAAATAAATTGGGATCAAAGAGGCTTACAATTTTTTTCTCTTCTATTTAAAGTACCGAATAAAGCGGTAAAGTGCAAACTTAGGAAGATGAAGGTCTAACAGGTGTTTGTGAGGTGCGGTAAATGCCAGTACAACGATGAAAATAAAGAGAAAAAGACAACGACATAGTCGTCGAAAGTTGAACAAAGGCTAGAGATACTGACCGATAATGATCGAACATATGTACACACAGGTACATTAACTCACACACACATACACACATACAAACACATACACTATTGTATACATGTGTATTTGTATATGTAGATGTGCTTATATAAGTGTGTGTATATCTATCATTTTATCTCTCTCTCTCTCTCTCTCTCTCTCTCTCTCTCTCTCTCTCTGTATATATATATATCTGTGTGTGTGTGTGTAAGTGTGTGTGTATATATATATATATATATATATATGTATATGTATATGTATGTATATGCACATGTATATATATGTGTATGTATATGTATGTGTGTTGTATTTGTATGTATGTGTGTATGTGTATATATATATATATATATATATATATATATATATATATATATATATATATATATATGTATATATATATATATATGTGTGTGTGTGTATATGTGTGTATATGTGTGTATGTATGTGTATGTATGTATATATGGATAAGTATACGAGTAAAGTGTATGTATGCATATGTATACGGGTAAAGGAACGGGTAATATAGTATAGTAAAAATAAATAAACAAATTAATTAATTAATGTAGTGGAAATTCACAGGAGAGCAATAAAAATAGAAAATTAAGGAGTTTTCTCCCCAATAATAACAAAGATGAAATCTAACAGGATTTTAAGAATTTAATGATCCTTATGTACGTGTTTTTTCGTGTTTTGTTCGGATGGTAACCACTCCTGAAGAAGTGCCAAATGTCAAAATCCAATGGACCAGTCACTGGATAAGTTTGGCACAGAAATGTTAATATAGAGTGGTGAATAAATCGATATATTGAGTTTGAAGTCTCTGTCTCTTTTGAATATGAAAATTTAAAAGTTAAAAACCTTATGATATAAATATAAACTGTGAAAACGACCCTTAAGGAATCTAGTTAATGATCCCCTAAGCTAAGTTCTTCTGCTATATTGGTAACGGTTGCTACATCCTCTGGAAAATTATTATACATATACATATATATGTGTAAAGTTATATATATATATAACCTCAATCCTATTCCAATAGACACTAGCACTAGTTTCGTCAGAATAACTTGTTTTGCTATATAACTTCTCGGCGAATTGCCAGAATGGTTTGAGAAGCTGATGCAAACTTTTACAGTATTTATTCTAGTATAATGAGTTAAATTTTCCCCCAACCCATGTGAATTTTCCGTACCATATTTTCATTAATTGCTCGATAACGTACCTGCTTTTTTTTATTCATTTTTTTACTTGCAATATATTTAGTCTATCGGAATTATCATATAGGTCCTGGTTCTGTTTCTGATCTGTAGTTCCGGATTTTTTTACTACCCACCATCTTGATGAAAACGAGGCCTTCAGAACGAGGTGCTTAATGAGATACGCCTCAAATGTTATGCAATGAATATTGCAACATCCTGTTTGAACAACAGGAAAATATAAGTAAAAGACAAGTATAATGCAAGACTAAATAAAAATAGGAATACATCTCGCATATTCCTTGAAAGATTCCAAGACAAAGTATTTTTCAACATAATGAATTCCTGATATTATGGTTTAAAGAAGACAGCATCAGTATTCAAATGCATCGAGTGATGAAAGCCATATGGAATTGTGAGGCTGAAAAATTGATTCATTTGATTACCTTTAAAATTTTTCTCTACTCAATGCAATATCGCATACACTTCTTGTTTCTTCTTTTCGGACCTTACATGAAATTGTCTGAAAATGTATCCTTGGGATCGACATGATTTTTGATTTGTTTCTGTCGGTTGCATAATGATTTCTTGGGGTGTTTCTTTATTTTTGCTTGCTGTTCATGTTAAAAGAAAAAAAAAAAACTTCAAATAATGTCACGCATTTTGCTTTTAGTTTTTCCATTAATTTAGCATGTCTCTATGCAAATAGAATCATCGCAACATAATTACTTAATTGACAAGTTAATTGTTAAACTTCCTTTAATGAATAAAACGGTGGCTTATTTTTTTTTTTAATGCGTGGAAATACACATCTGTGAAAATGTGTTGACACACGGACAGAGACTAAAATACTAACGACGTTATAGTATAGAAATGATTTTTAATAAGTTTAAGTTTAAGAAATGATATCATTGCTTCATACATCTTCCGATGACCGTCGGTTACTCATTTTTTATCTCAGTCAATTCTTCTGTTTTTAAGTCGGCAAAATTTATGTCGGCATTGCATATATTTGATCTAGAGTATTAAACGATTAATATGCGTAAAATATACCTGAAAGCCCATGGATTCTTTTCATTAAATCAGTGAAAAATAGTTTTCATATTTATTATACATATTTCTTTGATTAATCATCGTAGAAGAAGCACTACGTATGGCATTTTTAGTCTGAAATTACGGTTGTTTATAAGAAAAAATAAATAAAATGAATACAATAACTATGGACAAACAGCTATCTGAGAAACGTTTAAACTTATATGCGGCTACTAATAAAATGTGTTGGCTCAGTTTCATTTCTGCTGAAACAGCTTAGATATACCTGTTCTACCTTGAAGCATATCAATCTAATTTAGTGTGCAATATTTCATAATAGTATATTTCTATACCTATGAATATAATATATGTGTATGTTGCGTCTCTTGAACATTCAAATATATCAAGTGACATTTGTTTTTTAAAGGACATGGATCTTTGTAGTTTTCTCACTGTTTACAATTTTGCTCCAATCGTTTTCAAATTTGGTATATGGATTATGTTTTGTATACTAATTATGGAAATGACATTCATTTCCCCTATAACTCCATAGTTAAAAAGTTAGCCTTTGAAATATGCATTTTTGGGGGGTATTTTAGCCGATCAGAAGCGAATATTTTACACATCTGTTTCCATAGTAACCAAAAGCGAGCATTTTATATTCTGTTTCCATAGTAAACAAAGATGCTACGCATGCAAACAAAGAGTTCCCTGGTTGACACTTGTCTTTGTGAATGTATGTGGAGAATGAGATACGAGAAAGATAATTTATTTATAAAATCCTACAGTGTAATGCAAACTTTCGTTTTTGAATTTTTAAAACTAATAAATCGCTGTTTTAAACAATGTTTTGACTGTTAGTTCTAGAAATTCCTATTCGTTTGTTTAATGTTCTGACATGTCGATACCTCAGACCCTGATGACGGAAGAGGCAGGGAACGCGCTGCTCACTGATTGGCTGAAAATTCTGAAAATTATCAAATTTTGAACACCTGTAATATTTTTGCAAAGTTTTTTCTGGAATAAAGGAATAACAAATTCGGATTCAGCGTCAAAAATTTCATCTATACAATATATTAAAATTTTAACCATACCATTCTTAAGAAGGTGGCATTCCATCATATGTTGCTACGGATTGTCATGGAGAAGGAGTGGCAAATAGAGCATGTGGGAGAGGGAAATGGCAAGTAAAAATCTGAAGAGCTTATTCGGCGTTAAACAATTTAACAGAAAATAGTTTTGCATTGAATGCCAGTGATTTGAAATTAGGGAAACTTGAAGTACAAAGCAAATTTATTTTTATAGGTGTAGTGTGTAAAGTTTCAGGGAATATAGCGAAGATAGTTTTAAGATTAATCTTGGCAATACTAATGAGTTAGCAAATAACCACATGTTAGATTGAGAATATGTGACCTACTCACAAACAAGTTATTTGCTTTGGAATCGGAATTCAGTTGTGCTGGTAAAGTGGTGAGTCATACCAAGGAGCACGCTCTCGGTCATTTGTTTAACGGCATTGAATAGGTGAATTCATATTTTTTTGTTGTGAAATGACAGAACACGGACTTGATAGTCGCTTTGATATATGATAAAATATTTCAAAGATAAATATTTACTGTAAATTACGTTACATTTCATTGATTAGATTTTGGATAATTATATCGGTACAGAAACGATGATGGATATGTCTATGAAGCTAAGATCAAAAGTATTTGAATTATCAGTATGACAGTCACTGATGGGGTTAGGTGAGGGTAGTAATTGTTGCTGAGAGATATTACTCGTGAATGATTAGGCTTATACATAAACCGTCATGGCGTTGGAAAAGTACGAGAACCAAGAGATATTATGTACATTGAAGTCACCAAGTATAATATCTTCATAGATAGGTGAGGTGATAGAGATAACCTCGTTACACGGATATACATAACCGAACAGCAGCCGCTACTGGCCAGATGACTCTGAGAGCGGTAGATAATAAATAAAACCAGCGAGATAGAGAACAGATTTGATTCAGATTTACTGGAAGTCTTTGTAGTTAATATGTGAGAACAGTGAGTGACAGGGAGAGTAGATTTTATCTATGTACAGATACGATTATATTTTAGAATGAAGCCTGAAATAGAAAGTGTAGACTAAACAACAAAGATACATTAGGAACAGAGGACAATGTATTTGTTTCATAGTAGAATAATATTTGTGATTTGCATCTTTGATAGAAGTTGTGAGGGGAGTCCAGATTGAAGAAGGAATTATCAAAGATTAGTTGCACTCAGTTTGAGATAAGTAATTCATGTTTACTGGCATCTCACACTGTGCGATGACGAAAATGCCAGGTTTTGCTTGCGTAAAGTTTGAAGTTTAACATCCAACAATCATTCAGCATTTTAAAATTATTTCAACGTTGTATAAAAGATATTTTCGTTAACTCTGCATCACATTTTACCTATTTTATATTAAAACCGAGGATGCAACATATTCAGTTAGCAATTACGATGCTTCTTCTTTTACGTATAACGTTTGTGCATATTGGGGTATTATTTAATATCAATTGATGTCCTAACTGATATTAGATTATCAGTTGCTTTCACCTACAAGAGAGGTCATTCAAAGTTTCTGCTATACATTGATATATTCACATGCTTTACAGAAGAATCAAACAAACAAATACATTTCTTTGATATTTATTAAACTGAAATCTACTATGACTTCAAATGGTGGCGCCGCTTGCGATTATAAAGAGAACTAGCACATTTTAGATATATAAATCATGTAGTGATTCAATAATGCAAAATAATTCATTCTCGATTTGCTGTCGTCGTCGTTGTGGTTCTCGTTGTTGCCTTTGAAGTGGTTGCTCTTGTTCTTATCGTTATTTATTTTATATATTTTCAGATTTGAACAGTCGAAGTCATGAAAATCCAATTTTGGATCATACCGTTTGGATTGTACTCTTTTACTGTCTGCTTTGGCGAACGAAATAGATATGGTAAGTTGTATACAGAAACTGAACTAATTTAACGTTTTATATGTCAACGAAAATTAATATTGTTTATATGTTAATTCCTCTATAGCAGACATCGCCTATATCTGTAAGTTTCTGTAGAAGAGGCAGATTTGGAAATATTTCTCTGTTTTTGTATTTAGTATTCGGCTTATTTTATATAGTTATGAATTCGAATACACAAGTGCAGCGACAACGCCTCTGAGCATTTTCATTGAATTCCTCCGTATTTAGTGGGTAGATGTGTCCTTAAACAGGATATGTGGCTCGGATGCTTGAAGTATGCAGAGAGGATAATCATGAGAATAAATGATATAGATATACATTACAATAGATTAAGTGATAGACAGAATGATAGGGAACGAAAAACAATGGACGCAGAAAACTGGTTTCAGATTTTGGTTCAAGGCCAGCAGTTCCTGGAAGGGGCAAAGTCGATTAAATCGACACGAGTGCTCAACTGGTACTTGTTTTATCGACACCGAAAGGGTGAAAGACAAAGGCAACATTGCCGGAATTTGAACTCGGAACATAAGGACGGACGAAATGCAGCTAAGCATTTTGCCCGGTGTGCTAACAGTTCTGCCAGATCGCCGCGTTACGTGAATGCAGAATATTAGTAACAGAAAGGTAGATAGAAGGCGCTTACAATAGGATATGAGGAAGTTGAAATTTGATGAATTATAAAATCTATAAAATCTAAAATCTATAATAGAATGCAGTTGTCTGCAGCCGTACACCTTTATGAGTTAAAAGTTAAAACTTCAAATGAAATTTTCGTATTCATTTTCAGTTAGAAGATAAAAAGAAATACTTTGAATGAAGAATTGGTATCAAAATATATAGCGTGGCAAAAGAGAGTGTGTCGAAACGTACGAAGAATGAAGTGATCGAATCCTTACGTAGTCGAAATGTTTAGAATAAAATTGAATAAATACTTTATGAAATATTAATAAATTAACACTGTAGTATCAGGTTTTGAAGAAACTTGGGATACACAAAAAAAAAACGAAAATACTTAGTACTACGAACACCTACCACCTTCATACAGACCACAGAACTGATATGTACTGCAATATTTTTATATGACAAATCAGATATACAAAATCCGAACCAAGACACATTGCTAAGAAAATTGTATAATCTGTGTAATCCTTAAGATTAAGAAACGACCTAGGATTAATAGTTTCTAAGTTAGAGAATGGTTCTAAATGATGTACAGGATAAAAATACCACTCGGTTAATAAAGCTTAAGATTAACAGTTTTTATGATACTATCACATGAGGTCCCATTAATTTGCTGGAAATGATTTTCTTTTTCTTTTTTTAAATTTACAGCTACATAAATGGATATATTCACATATACACACACTCTTGCACACTCACACACACTCTTGCACACACACACTCTCTCTCTCTCTCTCACACACACACACACACACACTCACAAACACATACAGACACGCAAGCACACACAATATATATGAAAACACAGATACATACAAATAGAGATAGAGAGAAAGGGGAAGATTGTTAGCCGCTGAACAAGTGTGATATTCCCGTGGTATGCATACTGGTAGTATTTTTACTGTTGCTGAAGACGAAACAGAAATGATTAAACTGATAGCAGAGAATTTCGGATCTGTAGTTGTTGGCAAGTTACTTGATGTGAGACCGTTTGTTGAAACTAAAACACTTACAGTGCGGAGGATACGCATATTAGGCATTCAAAGAGCCATTCAAAAACCCACACACTACAGCGGAATTGCGTTGATGATGAAGTCACTGTTCGTGTAACGAATATTTTGACACCAAATAATTCATGTTACGTGAACTTAACATTCTTTGTATGCATTTGAATGATTAATGTATGACCTCCACACAGTTTTGACTAACCAATAGTAGTTGCTAAAAGAGGATTGAGTGCAGGAATGATTTAGTGTTGAGTTGTACAGATTTGGACGATTTTATTTCTGTGTCTGTGATTTTCATGATTTAAAATGTAAATTTACCTTAATTGTTAGAATTATAAAATGGTGATATCATTTAATTCCAGTCCATCTAGTAGATCATTTTGTAGGTAGGTTTGTGTGAAAGTTAGCTTTAGGTGTTTGGTAGCCACGGTTAACTTGCTTTGTGAAACTGATTATTTGAAGATTACCTAAAGATATTTTGAAAGTTTCGATAGTGAAACTGCAAGAGGCTAAATATACTCTTGTAAGTTTGTTCATATAAGATATCTGCTTTCTTAGGTTCATAAGTAGGAAGCTTGTTGTTTAGTTTTTCAAATTTTTTCATTGATACAAATGAGGAAACTACTTATAGTTCGAAATAAGTGGAAGAATCTCTTTCCGGATATAGCTAGAAGTATGTTTAACATATGGCTAGAAGTATGTGGAACTTGGGTGTCGTTATTTTCAATACGATAAAATTTCCCATCTTCGACTCTTGATAAAGTTTTCAGTTCCCAAATTACCAACTTTTGTTAGTAAGTTCGGCAATGCATCGATATAAGTTTAATAGTGAATTCGCCCTGCTCGTTTTAACGGCCAATCTTCTGAAGCATCGAAAATTCCAAGAAGAAATATCATGATTACTCAAACAGCAAATCCTGTCACTAGATACGCCAAACATGATGATGCCGCAAACTTACGGTGGGGCTGAAATGCAATATATAAGTTGCCCGAACGAAACAACATGCAGTGTAATGTTGGAAAATTGCAAGCACTGTGTTATAAGACCAAGTATTCTCCACAGCCCTTTTATACTAGAAAACACTACAATCTAAGAGTTTATGACAGTGAGGGACTTCGCGAATAGTGTATGCAATGATGCATAATATTATGTGCTCACCAACAAAGTGCGAACAATTGGTAGCATGGATAGCACAGTTGTTCAGAGTGAGACCAGGAAGTCATGTTCATCCTATGGAAGAGACTGTTTCTCAACTACTCTGTCTTCTCTTCGAAAGAGTATGTGTGCAGGTACTAGTGCCTTACGGCCGTAAGGGACTAGTACCTGCACACCCATTTATATTTTTGCTCATTTGCTTCTATATACTTGTATGTATTCACACCCTTGTCTATGCTGTTACCTGCTTTTGCCACTCGTTAATCTTTATCATTCATCTAATACAACTGAATAAATAGATATAGTTGAATATTTACCGCGGCTGATGTCTGCCGATTTTATTTCCTGTCCGTTTTCTTACATGCCGTATAAATCATTGGTAAATCACTTTTTTATCCCTGCCCATATATAATACCCAATTGCGTTATTGTCATGCAATAACTAGCACTTTACTATGAATAAACGGGTACATTACCAGCAGTATATTGGATAGGTGCTATCCCTTAATTGATTTCTCAACCTCTAACTCACACACACACAGATATATATATATATATATATATATATATATATATATATATATATATATATATATATATATATGTAAATATATAAAAACAAAAAGATAAAGAGAGCAAAGGTAACGTTGGAGAAGTATTATATGGATAGAGTCTTACAGGTGTTTCTGGGAAGATCCAGTACTTCCCTTCATGGGAGACAGAAAAAATAAAGTAATCTATTATTATATCCATAGGCAGATATTTTTAGTATGAAGTGGTAAAGTGTGTGATGTGCTGAAAAAAGAGAGAACGGTACTTGAAGTGTAGTTTCATTCCAGTGGTAAATAACCGTGTAGAAATCCGTGCAAAGTAATCCCTTTGTGGATAATCGGGAAATTTATGTTGGAGCGAAAGTTGATATAGCATAGATAGCAGAGGTACATATATTCCATATTGCGATGGATTTTTGTTTGTTTACTTGAAGAATGGCCAAGCCAAGTGAAAAGTGAGCGGTAATTAGGTCAAGTCATGAAGACAGAATGTGAAAGGGGATAGAGGAGAGATAGACGCGGAGGATAATAGCGATATATTTATGGTTAGTTGGTCTTAACAGGGTAGAGGGGATGAGCATATAGAGTGAAGGAGGAATAGGGGGATGAGGTTAAAAGGTCTAGTGAGTAGGAAGGAATGCGTGTGTGTAGTATATAGGTGGTAGGGGTATGAGTGATAAACCAAGGACGGAGAAAAAGAGAAGGGATGGGTGGGAAAGGTAGTTAGTAGTATCATATTTTAGGATGCTGCCAAGCCTATTTATAGACGGTGGAAAGGGATTGAAAGAAGTGACGTAGTCTGTATGCGTAGGTGGTGTTCTTGTGAATTTGAGAATATAAGAAATAGGTTTGGTGGTATGTGTGGTGAGATGATCGAAAGGAAATATTCCTATTCAAAAGATGGTGAAAGATGGATTTTTTGCCAGGTTGAATATGTTGCCTATGTGGGGGGGGGGGTTGTGCGATTATGTTGCGTGATCGTTTGTGCAATTTTGCTTGAGATAGAACCTAAATGTGTGAAAAGAGCGGTGGTTGCAGTTGCTAAACGCTTCGTTATATCGATTAAGTAGAGTGGGAGAATTTTATTTTAAAATGTGGAACGCCTCCGTTAGGCAAAGCTTGCAATTGGAGCGCTAGCCCTGGTATGGGGTTCCAGAATCTAAGATGGACCATTTTAAGGTGTACTGGGTCTTTTTGTTTTTGAGGTGATGAGATTGGCTAATGTTGTAGATTTACTGTGTTTGTCGTATCTAAAAGAGTGCATATTGGCTGTGTAGCGATGTTTAAAGTTTATAGTTGCACCAACGTACGTGGCTGTAGAGTTATGTAATAGATTTTTCACGGTGCATTTATATATTACATTGTATCTCACTCTATATGATCATCCCCTCTAACCTGTAAAGACCAACTGACCATAAATGTATCGCTACCATCCTCCGCCTCTATCTCTCCTCTATCCCCTTTCACATTCTGTCTTCATGACTTGACCTAATTACCGCTCACTTTTCACTTGACTTGTGTGTGTGTGTGTGTGTGTGTGTGTGTGTATATATATATATATATATATATATATATATATATATATATATATATATAAGCAT